>NC_044904.1:21624350-21782476 GCF_001633185.2 Quercus lobata | reverse complement strand
AGAATGGGCTCCTCGGACTTGATCCGAGGACCCTTGTGATCCTTTCCGGCTGTCCAACGGAGGACCTTCTCCGTTCTGTGCATGGATCGTTCCGGCGATCTTATTCATGAAGTCTTTCTTTTTCCTCCCCCCCCCCCTCTACTAGATTCACTTACTTCCGGCGATCTTATTCATGAAGTCTTTCTTTTTCCTCCCCCCCCCCCTCTACTAGATTCACTTAACTCTCCTTTTATACAGCGTGCATTCGATGTCCTCGTCCACGTGGTAGGGTCAGTCTTACAAATACTGACATTGGTCCGCATCAGTCTAATCTCGGAATTGTTGGGGGATGACTTGATAAAGCTGCAGAGTACAGGTTCCTGTTCAGGCATTGGCCTTATCCAGAAGTGGTATTTAGGGTAATCGCCCCAAAGGTATTTTTGGATTTCCTTACGAATTTATCCATTTATTACTGGGCGGATTAATGGGCCTGCGAGGACTAGACCTGTCCTCTGGCTGCCTCCCAAAATTGTCTGTGCTCGCGTCATGGAGCTTGGGCCACAGTTCTCCTCGGATTGGGCCCTCGGACTCTCTAAGGGCAAATGGGCCTGGCCCACGAATTGTTGGGCCCCACAATAGCCCCTCAAAACCCTTCTATCCGAATTCCGGATTGGAAAGGAGGGTTTTGGCAAACCCGGGCCCTTAATATGGCCCATTTAGCTTGATCCCGCATTTATGTGAGCGGTTTCCCAGGAAGTTAGGCAGTTTTTGAGGGATTCCTTTTAATCCGCTCGGAATCTGCTCCTGCCGCTTGGATGTCCCAGACGCGCCCTTAATGAATCCCCTTAACGAGGCTCATTTATATCCGGCGGCTCGTTTGATAAGGTGGAGAAGTGGAACGGACGCCTCTTTTTTCTTCAGATTCTTTGGGAAGGTTGAATGCATTTAATGCCATCCGTTTTGCTCTTCCTATAAGAAGGCAAGCAGGAGGCCATCACTTTCGTACTAACTCCCTTCTATTCTTCTGAGATCGCAACAAATGATGAAGAAATCGTGCCCCTCCTCTAGACACCATATTCTGATAAAGCTTGAAATGGCTCAATCAGGGCAAGGGTGGCGCAGACTTAAGATCCGTCCCGCCTCTCTTTTAGCCAAAATCCGAAGCAGGGGCTCACCACGCCGAACTCTTGGCGTGACTGAGTCGAGAATACCCAATATCAGCACCACCCGGCTCCTCACGAGCGTACCTAATATGGCACCAACGTGTTAGGAGTCAGGGTTGAGGCAGGGGCTAAGTGCTTCTGCTTCTCCCTCTTTTGCTCCTTGGTGCCCTCCTCCACCTTCCTCTTATAGTCTTCCCAGCACCAGTTCCGCCTTGGTGCCTTCTCTTTTCCCTCTTTTGCTCCTTTTCTTTCTTTTCATCTCTTCTCTCTTCTTCTCTTCCTTCTTTACTCATGTCCTCCATCTTCCTCATCCATCTCCTCCATCTTCTTCATTGATTTCTTCCTTACTATTTCCTTCTCCTTCAATTCTTCTTCCTTCTCCTTCGATTCCTCTCCCTTGTTCTTCATCCTTTTCCGAAGAAGGTTCTTATCATGATATGAGCAATATTGAGGCAGAGACTGAAGAGACCTTGAAGATGAGTTTAAAAGAAGCCTGACTGCTTATTTCTCTGTACTGCGAATGTTATCGTTGCTTCAGCAGTCCTCCTTTTGTATAGGCTTGTTTGAGCCCTTTTTTGTACATTGTAATAATCTCTTATATTAATAAAAGTGTTTATTTTTTCATTTTGCATATTCCGTTTATGTTTTTGTATATTGGTAAATGCTGCTCGGCTCAATGAGAAAGTATCTAAACCGATGACAACTAAGACCAAAATACTTGATAATAAAAAGATGTTGCCATAACTCTAATATAAGTGTTTGGCCCAATAAGGCCGACCAGTGAAAAGTAATGATTACCATGCTGGCCGAGGAGAGAACTGGAGGCTTGATGCCGTGTTTGGGTCCGAGGACCATACAAGGCCTTGATTCTATACAAAACTCGTAATAATAATAATTTTTATACTCGGTTTCCCCATAGGCTTGAGTCCGAGGACCATGCAAGGCCTTGGTTCAGTCCATAACTTGTAATAATAATAATTTTTATACTTGGTTTCCCCATAGGCTTGAGTCCGAGGACCATGCAAGGCCTTGGTTCTGTTTTATTCCCTCTCCTTAGGTATCCCGCACGCGGCCGGGAAGGAGGTTGTCCTCGGCATTAGTTATTACCCGGCGTGGGCCGTAGTCCGTGGGCCATCATGTAGCAAGGGCATGGGCCGCGAATTTACTAGGCCCACTGATCATGAGATATTTCCATAATCTTTGGCCACGCGGTACTTCTGGGTGTCCCGATGTTCGAGGTGCACCTCGACGAGGCTCCTTTAGTCTTGTCGTTGCAGAGGTTTGTTGGAAGTCGAGCTGGAGACGTTTTGTCTGTAGCGTTCCTCGGGAAGCTGCGCTAATTAAATGCCACCACCCTATCTCCTCAAATAAATAAGAGAGCAAGTTTCTTTGCCTAGGCACCAGCTCCTTAGTCTCCTCCTTCAGCTTCCTCCCGTAGCAAGTCATGTTTGAGACGAGGGTCGGGGAAGAAAAACTCTCTCCGCCGCAAAGGCGCCACGTTCTCCTCAAGCTCAGAAGAGTGATATTCGGGCAACGAAGGCATAGATTCAAAGAAATATTCCCTTATGACAGAGGGGTGAGGGTGTTTCCCACGCTTTTAGTCAAAATCCGAAGCAGGTTCTGGTCGTGCCAGATTTTTGGTATGTCCGAAGAAGGAATTTCCACCATCAGCACTGTCTACCTTGCAGCCGGCAAATTTCTGCGGGGGCTTCCCAACTTTCGGCTCCCTGCATCTTCTTTGTAGATGGTGTTAGCCTGAGGTCAGGTTCTTTTGCTGCCTGAGTTTCGGGCACGTGAAAGCGTTGAGGATGAAACGAGGTCTTGAGGCAGTAGCCAACCTCTCCTCTGTGCTACCTGCATCCTCCCCACTGCGGCGTGAGGCTCAAGTTGGGCTCCTTTGCTGCCGGAGCTATGGGCATGCGAAAGCATGGGGGAAGGGACAAGGCCTCGAAGCAGTAGCCCACGTCTCGTCTGTGCTACCTCCTCGGCCTTCTCTTGCCTCCTTGTAACTTTCCTTTCTATCATGTAGCAAGTTTTATCACAAGTTGATTTCAGCTTTTTGTTGTATGCTGTACTGTTTCTTTGTTTTAATAAGAAAGGAAATTTTGCCTACTTATTTTGAATACTACTCTTTTTGCAACATTATTTTGTGGAAGGGTGTGCTCTCTGTGTCTGTTTCTTCAATGATACTTAGAGCAGGAAGTTTTGAAACATAATCCAATCAGTTCTAATGTACCAACACTACCAAACCTTACGGCGATAACTCATAGCAGGTTCAACTCAGGAAACTAGCAAAAATAACAATTGAATATTCTGTGATAAGTATGAGAGTACCGTCCAAGGAGTTGACGGAGGGTAAAGAACTCAAATTGTTTCTCAGGTGACGTATTGCCCTAAGTCGCATCGATTCCCTTGGTGCTGCAGATCTAAGAGCAGACTTGCGAATCCCCGCAGTTTGGGAACTGTCCCAATGGCGAGTGGGGAGCTTTCCTCAGATGAATCCAAATTCTACGTAATGTAGTTTTTCCTTACGAGTAGTTGGTTTTCTCATAGGTTTGAGTCCGAAACTTGTGATGTTTATCTCTTGTACTTGGTTTCCCCACAGGCTTGAGTCCGTGGACCATGCAAGGCCTTGGTTCTGTCCAAAACTTTTCGTTTTCATCTCTTGTACTTGGTTTCCCCATAGGTTTGAGTCCGAGGACCATGCAAGACCTTGGTTCTGTCCAAAACTTACGAGATTTATATTTTTTTTTGTGTTTGGTTTCCCCATAGGCTTGAGTCCGTGGACCATGCAAGGCCTTGGTTCTGTCCAAAACTTTTGGTTTTCATCTCTTGTACTTGGTTTCCCCATAGGTTTGAGTCCGAGGACCATGCAAGACCTTGGTTCTGTCCAAAACTTACGAGATTTAGGTTTCCCCACAGGCTTGAGTCCGTGGACCATGCAAGGCCTTGGTTCTGTCCAAAACTTTTGGTTTTCATCTCTTGTACTTGGTTTCCCCATAGGTTTGAGTCCGAGGACCAGACCTTGGTTCTGTCCAAAACTTACGAGATTTTTTTGTGTTTGGTTTCCCCACAGGCTTGAGTCCGTGGACCATGCAAGGCCTTGGTTCTGTCCAAAACTTTTGATTTTCATCTCTTGTACTTGGTTTCCCCATAGGTTTGAGTCCGAGGACCATGCAAGACCTTGGTTCTGTCCAAAACTTACGAGATTTATTTTTGTGTTTGGTTTCCCCACAGGCTTGAGTCCGTGGACCATGCAAGGCCTTGGTTCTGTCCAAAACTTTTGATTTTCATCTCTTGTACTTGGTTTCCCCATAGGTTTGAGTCCGAGGACCATGCAAGACCTTGGTTCTGTCCAAAACTTACGAGATTTATTTTTGTGTGTTTGGTTTCCCCACAGGCTTGAGTCCGTGGACCATGCAAGGCCTTGGTTCTGTCCAAAACTTTTGATTTTCATCTCTTGTACTTGGTTTCCCCATAGGTTTGAGTCCGAGGACCATGCAAGACCTTGGTTCTGTCCAAAACTTACGAGATTTATTTTTTTTTGTGTTTGGTTTCCCCACAGGCTTGAGTCCGTGGACCATGCAAGGCCTTGGTTCTGTCCAAAACTTTTGATTTTCATCTCTTGTACTTGGTTTCCCCATAGGTTTGAGTCCGAGGACCATGCAAGACCTTGGTTCTGTCCAAAACTTACGAGATTTATTTTTTTTGTGTTTGGTTTCCCCACAGGCTTGAGTCCGTGGACCATGCAAGGCCTTGGTTCTGTCCAAAACTTTTGATTTTCATCTCTTGTACTTGGTTTCCCCATAGGTTTGAGTCCGAGGACCATGCAAGACCTTGGTTCTGTCCAAAACTTACGAGATTTATTTTTTTTGTGTTTGGTTTCCCCATAGGCTTGAGTCCGTGGACCATGCAAGGTCTTGGTTCTGTCCAAAACTTTTGATTTTCATCTCTTGTACTTGGTTTCCCCATAGGTTTGAGTCCGAGGACCATGCAAGACCTTGGTTCTGTCCAAAACTTACGAGATTTATTTTTGTGCGTTTGGTTTCCCCATAGGCTTGAGTCCGTGGACCATGCAAGGCCTTGGTTCTGTCCAAAACTTTTGATTTTCATCTCTTGTACTTGGTTTCCCCATAGGTTTGAGTCCGAGGACCATACAAGACCTTGGTTCTGTCCAAAACTTACGAGATTTATTTATTTATTTTTTTTTTGTGTTTGGTTTGTTTTTCGGATGTAAGCCCCTAGATCAGGGCGGGGAGAGCCGGCTTGAGGCCAAGAGCCCCTAGGGCTGCCTACGCCATGGGCGCTGCAAGGAGTAGCCCCTAGCAGAAGTTTATGTCGGAACAACAGCTGCACGTCAAAGGAGACGGAGGAAGCTCCGTGGATTTTTGCTTAGTAGAGAGTTGACTCCACCGCCACCTGCGCCAAGCGCGCATGCTTTCCCACAGACGGCGCCAATTGTAAGGACACGATTCCTGCGCGGCCCAGTGACATTTTCGGGTTCACGCGGGAGAGATCCCTCACAATACGATTTGTAGAGAGTGGGCTTGAAAAGCTTGGGCTTGGTCACGGGGGGATGGTCCGATCTGGATTTCAGAAAGATCCCTGTGGAAAATGGACTGGGCCTAAACGTTTAAAGCCCCGCCATACTGCCACCTCTGAGAATGGGATCCTCGGACTTGATCCGAGGACCCTTGTGGTCCTTTTCGGCTGTCCAACGGAGGACTTTCTCTGTTCTGTGCATGGATCGTTCCGGCGATCTTCCTCATGAAGTCTCCTTTTTTCCTTTCTTTTTTCTCCCTCTTGCTAGATTCACTTACTTCTTCTTTTATACTAGTGTGCGTTCGATGTCCTTCGTCCACGTGTAGGGTCAGTCTTTACAAATACTGACATTGGTCCCATCAGTCTAATCCCGGAATTGTTGGGGATGACTTGATAAAGCTGTAGAGTACGGTTCTGCCAGGCATTGGGCCTTATCCAGAAGGGTATTTAGGGTAATCGCCCCAAGGTATTTTGGATTTCCTTACGAATTTATCCCTTTATTCTGGGCGGATTATGGGCCTGCCGAGGACTAGACTGTCCTCGGCTGCCTCCCAAAAATTGGTCCGTGCTCGGCGTCATGGAGCTTGGGCCACAGTTCTCCTCGGATTGGGCCCTCGGACTTTCTAAGGGCAAATGGGCCTGGTCCACGAATTGCTGGGCCCCACAATACCCTAAGGGTATTTGTTAGTATTTCCCTTCTAAAATTTATACTTGAAATAATCAAATTGAAATATAGCAATCTTACCTAAGTTTTTTCAATTGAAACAATCAATTGTAACAAAAGACACAAGCAAATTTAATAACACGCAATTAAGAAATAAAAAAAAATGTACACTTAAGTTAATTGAAATAATTAAATATTTTTGAATTCACTCAAACGATACATTCATATCCTTAATTATTACAATCTTGACAATTTACATTTCCTCTCTTTTTCAACGAATTAATTTAATTGAAATAATGAATATTATACATTAGTCATGAAGATAATTTCTTATAAAATATTTCAAAACAAACTTATATAGCGGCATTACCTCCAAAAATTTCATTTTGATAGCAAGTGAATTAACCTTCAGTCAAAATGATAGGAAGGTTCTGGTTGAATTAAGGTAACACATATTGTCATGGTACATCACCTTAATTTTATGGAGTATATTAGTACCCAAAAAAAAAAAGTCTCTATGTTTTTTGTTTTACAGAAGGGTGTTCTAGTCCAATTGGGTACTCAAAATTTCAAAGCTAATTTTACTACCAGCACGTTTGCATCCATAGCTTTCAGGGAATATTAAATTAGACTTAGCACACAAGCCAGGAAGGTGAGGGGAGCATTTCTTTTATGAAGGAGGTATCTCCCAATTCAAGCAAAAAGCTTGCCACCCTCAAACTCAATTAGTGTTTGGTGAACAAACTTGTGTCTCACTCCTCTTAATTAAGAAAAAAGCCATTTTCTTGTCCTCTCTTTCTCTTTTTCTATTTTTCCCTCCTCTTTTAGAATCACCCACCAGTCATAATAATGGAGAAAACTCTTCTCACATTAAAATGTTATTTTTTTAATGGGACATTAAAATGCTCCTTGAAGCTTGCTCAAAGTCGGCACCAAATTTCATAAAGAAAACATGTTAATAAACACGAAATATGAAAAGCCATGGCTTTGTTCCATGTGTACAATATAATTGTTTGAAAACTACATTCTTTTATCCTTCTTAAAGAAAGCTTAAGTCAGTAGAGAAATGTTATATCCATATCATTTTCACAACACTTTTATAACAAATCTTATGCGATAGGTTGTTATTACTATTATTGGTAGACAAAAAAGTAATTTTAGTGGTGAGTTCAAATTAGAACCGTAACAACTTATTAAATAGAATTTGTTGTAAAAATATTGTGAATATAAGACTTTTCTTTATACCACATGGACAGTTTTTCAAATAAGTTTAGAGTTACATGGCAACTTACAAAAAATTATATGCGTGTATTTTTAATCACATGATTTATTTAATAATCATGTGACTTATTTAACAGATTTAATGAGTCATATGATTTAATACAGATAAATGGTTTTATGAATAGTTGTGTAATGAGTTGTAGAAATTTCGTCAATGGAGGAAAATTTGTCCAGAGCATATCCTCATGATAGCATAAGCTAGGCCAATGTGAGCAACAGTTATAAGGACAAACAGTAATCGACCACACATTGGACCATAGTAATGATACCAGAAATTCAAATTTTTTTAACTAACTTGGTAAATTAAACATGGAAGAGTTACTTCCATAGTGCAATCCAATCATTGGCAAGGGGAAACAAAAAGATATATTATCCAAAATTTGAAAGAAAGTTAATGTAATTTATCCAAAGAAAATGAAGAAGAAGAATACTTCTTCTCCATGGGTAATTCAAGTTTCTTTAAACTTGCCGTATTTGTATTTTGTTTTGCAGGGGTCGTTGTTGCTTTAGCCCGGGCTAATCGATCCCCCAATCGACATGCCAAATGGGTATGTTTCTTTCACCAATAATTTAGTGGTGAAAGCAAAAATGGAAAGGTTTTGTCTGTCCCTTTTTATTTAAAAAAGCTATATAACGCATGCACTCCGCTTTTCTAAATAATTATAGACCTTGACTACACATTTAAAAGTGCATTAGTGTCCAAACTCCAACCCCTTTGACAACGATTTCTTACCCGGCTAGAAGACCAGAAGTCTATTTTTTCTTTAAAAAATTTGATGCTCTTGTTAGTCATGAAAATGTTGAGTTTCTTACCAATGACAATTCAATTGGTGATTTGGTAATTAGTACCTTAACCCAAAAGCTAGAATAAGAAGCCTAGCCTAGAACTTGGGAAAAAAAAAAGGAGATCAAATATTTATAAAATTTTAATGGCTTATTTCAATGGATCATTCCTTTGTGACTTGTGTTGTGCAAGATAGAACCTTTTTAACTCTCTGCATTATGTGGTAGTTGAGATGATTGACGTTTCAAAACTATACCAACAATTCTGATGGTGGCTTCATACTTTAGTCCCCGCTACATCAGGGGCAAACCCATCAAAATCACATTGAGATTGCGGCATTATATATGTGTAGACCTTATTGTAAGATCTCTAATGGTTCCTAAATTTCGTACAAAATGTAAGTTTGATAAAATCTATAATAGAGGAACCCACCAGCACTGCCTAACAGCCTAACATACCACAAACTACTGAAAAAAGAAGGCAAAGCCATATTGGAAAAGATAAATCAGGGAGGAAGAATCCGAAGAAATAATCATATTTTGTGTTGATCCATATACGAAAAGAATGTAAATTTTTATTCTCTTATATAACTACGGCTGTCTATAAAATACAGAAGATCCCGGGCTTCAGAAAAATGAGCCTACCATCTTGAGCCAAAAAAAAAGAAAAAAAGAAAAAGAATAAAATCGCATGAACAGAAGAACTGAGCTCGTAAACAACACCCAAGGCAACTCAAAAAATAAAAAAGAGAAAAAAAAACATGTACAAAAGAAGAACAAAAAAAGAACATGGAAAGGCGGTGTTCGTCAAAGTTACTCCTTCCCATACTGAGCAAGATATGCCTTATCTGCATTGGTGAGCCGAGACTGGAACTGAGCCCACTCATTTTTACACCTAGCTCTCACCTGCAACAGGAAACCACCAGGCAAGAATAATTAAAACCTGGTTGACAAACTTTTATTATTGGTTTCTCAAAATAATAATTAAAAAAAAAGGAAAGAAAATCAAACTGGGTATTTAAAGGCAGTTTTAGCTGATAAAAACAAGAAGCTACAAGTAATGGACTAATGGGCTTTATATAAAGTACAATATTTAGTTCAAAACAATGCGGTACATAATAATGATAAATACACATACCCCTTCCCACGGAGCTTTCCCATCCTCGGACTGCCCCTGAAGTTAACAGATAATTTAAAGTATAAGAATATGATTTCATAAGCAAAATTTAAAGCTCCCTCATGAAAAATTTTCCTCAGTCTATTATATTTGGCACCAAAAACATCAAACTGTCTTCCATATTTGTGCACAAACTTAAAAGCACATGCGTGCACTCACCCTCATTCTGGCACAGAGATAGAGAGAAGGAGAGAGAGCTCCTAAGAAGCATCATGCACACAACTAAACACAAATGAAAAAAATTCTAGCGAACTTATTGATGACTAACCTGGCTCCCTAGAGAAGGTATTACTTGATGAACAATCCACTGTGAATCAACCACACCAATTTTTTCATGTGCAGGCTGCAAATACAAAACATAACCGATTAGGATGCACCAAGAAAAGGTGTACCTAATCTAACATAAGAAACTTCTATAAACCTACCTGACTGATTCCACATTGAACAAAAGACCACAATTTCATTTGAAAAATAGGAAGGACCCCTACTTTACATGATCCACATTTTCCTTTCGATTGGTCACTTTACAGAATCCATAGAAACTAGTCCAGTAGTCCTTACTGAATTATGTTTATAATGAAAAGACATAAAGTGCTAAGCACACATACTAACAGAAAGATTTTTAACGAGTCCCTAAATGATCTTTCCATTAGAGGATTTAACTGTGTGTCATCCCATTTGATAAAACAGGCCATGCTTGTACTTTGATTGTTTAATTGTTTATACTGAATGCCATTGGTTTGGCATGCATCTTCATATTACTTAATATCCACACAAATGCGAGCCAACATGATCATTGCACCTAAACCTCATTGTCTCATATTATGGTGAAATTTTGAAATCCCCCAAGAAATTTATATATAAAATATGCTTTGAAATGCCAATGAGCTCTAGCTCAAATGGTGCCTCCTTCCCTTGTAAGAGCAAAATGAAGGGTGAGGGCGTGTGCTCAAGACATATTGGGTGCACATGTAATTACCAATAAAGAAAAAAAAAATATTATGCTTTGAAATCCATAAAATTGCTTTTCAAGTGTTGATATAAGCATTTTCTTTTCCTTCGATCCTTTTTCTGATAGATATATGGGAGAAGGGCAACAAAAAGTGATGATCATTACAAATGAGGAGAATTTAAAATCTGGTTCTGCAGTACTGTTACCAACAACCCTTTTCTTGGCTACCTGGCTTTCCTTAAAAATATGCAGGATAAAAAGAAGTAGTTGAAAGATAACAGGCCATCAATATAGCATCTGAATGGGCAGCAAATCCTACAGGGCACCAAAACCAAAAAAAAAAAAAAAAAAAGGAAAGAAGGAAGAGCCACTGACCTCTACACATCTTCTGAGAGCAAAATCCAATCCCCATCCATGCACCAAATCATTCTACAAGCACAAATTAGAGTGTTTCATTAAGGTAGATGAAACATTTGAAAGCACTCAGAAGAGAATATTATGTATGTAGTTGTTTAAGCACCCCCCCCAAAAAAAAACTTAGCTACATAATTCTAGATACACAACATGCCTGAATCAAATGCCACACACATCGCCAAGCTTCTCGAGAAAATACTGGGGCCATAATTTCCACAAACCTGAAAGAATACAAGAAATAATAATCACAGAATTTAAAAAAAAAAAGAAAAGAAAACAGATCTCCTTAGATTGTGTTTACTAAGACCTTTGCAAAAAAAAAAAAAATGGCACAATGAATTGACATAACGAATTCTAGCAAAATATATTCTTCTTAAGACAACATTTGGGTGAAGGGAAAGAAGAAGAAGAGGAGGAGGAAGTTCTAATGTGGAAGTAAGAAGAATATATTTTGAGGATTCTCTTCTCTATTTATTCTCTTCTCTATTTTCCTTCCATTCTTCTCTATTTTGATATTTGGGATTCTAATGTGGAAGTAAGAATGGAAGGAAAAAAAATAGAGAAGAGAAGAACAAAAAAAGAGATAGATAAATAGCCGTTGTAATGCCTCATGCAGACTGTATATGCATCTGATTGATTTATAACAAGAACAAGAACAAGAATTAGAATGCAAAATCCTTAGTTTTGAGGATTCTCAATTTAGCTTAAAAGAATAAGAAAGAAAATAATTTTCAGAATCTACTACAAAGTAGAGTTAAGAAACAAGACAAAAAAAGAAAAAAAGAAAAAGTAAAATGCATTCTCATGCCTAACACCTGAAAAATGCACTCTCAGTAGTGACACTGAACAAGGGCTTAGACAGTGGTAATAACTATTTCAGACATCTTGATCAAACATCATCTATCATGAATCCCAAACAGAAAGATGATCCTCCATGCTAATGGCATCTTATCCAAGCATGATAGTTAATCTTGCATTATTATAAACCAAAATATTCAAAAGTTTCAAGCAAAGCTTCTGAAAACTTTGGAAAGATAGAGTGCTCATATGTGATACTTAACTAATCAAAATATCTTAATTAAAATATAAAATTATTTATATAAAACAGTCAAATTACACATAGATTGCTCAAAATTTTCTTTTGGTAAGCGTAAATTTGTCCAAGATGACAGCCAAAGTGCCAGGTAATAAATAGCATTCATAATTACAACCAATTCTACAAGCATTTGATACAAAGACTAGAAAATATTACTTTGTATTGTGTTTATGGACATACTCAGAGAGAGAGAGAGAGAGAGAGAGAGAGAGAGAGAGAGAGAGAGAGAGAGAGAGAGAGCATACGCAGCACAAGGAGGCAAATGTGGGTCATTACACCAGCCTGGCTTCTCCTCTGTATCCCTATTCATTAATGCAGACAAGAAGAACTTTTAACTTCAATTTCCAATGCATAACAGCAATACCATTATAATAATGTCACTAGGGCGAGGGAGAGAGCTTACATGTGAACTTCTCTGTCACCTCTTCTCTTTGTCATTTCCCATGTTAGTCCATTATTGGGCTCAAGACCAGGTTGAGAGATTTCCAAACCATGTTTCTTAACCAACTCAATGTACCTAGTAGTAGCATGGAGGAAAACATAAATAAACATATAACATGTGGATTTGAGCAAGAAAAAAACTGATAAATAAGAACTTACTTATCTCCATTGAAGTGTTCGACTCCAAGATCTTCATCCCATATAAAGATATATTCAAAAGCTGACACAACATTAGGATGCAAAAACCTTTTTGCATACCACCTGCAAAACATAAAAGAGTAAGATTATGAGAACAAACTATAGATTCAAACACCTGCACGGGCATAAGTCTCAGCTAATTATAAACTCTTCAAAAAAATGCAGATAAATAGAACTCTAATTTGATGTTCAAGAGCTTGCTAGTCAAAGCTTACTACAGGGTGTAAGGATTTATGAAGCTCTTATTCAATGTAGATAAAAAGGTAGGAACTGAAAAAGTGACAAAAACTTACCATTTTGTTTGTTTCCTTACGCTTATGTGGATTGCACGTTTGGACCACTCAAATTGATCCCATTCACTTGTGTGACCATCATAATGAAAAAGCATAATCATGAAATCCTCAGAAAACTACAAGAAAGTAAAAAAAAAAAAAAAAAAAACCCCTCAGCAGTCAGAATCCTGAATATCAAAATAATCAAGTAAAAAAAAAAAGGGAAGGCTGCTTTTTTGACCTTTTTGATGGCTGCATTAATATTATTTCTCTGATCAATACCAACAGTGAAAGTTACCAAGTATTTTGGCTTTTTCTGCAGATCCTGCAGATTTCATAATTTATGAAATTCCCATAAATTAGGCAGTTGGTTCACATCACAGTCAATAAAAGCTCAAATGTGAAAATTTATGGCACTATGGGCTTCCTGCTCAAAAATATATACACACATGCAATTTTTGACAAGAAAGGTCCTTATCCCCCTTCCTCCCCCAAAACCTTCTTTTCCTATCTCTCTCCTTCAAAAGCACAACCTACCATCTAAATCCAATTCAGCATGCATGTGCAAAGGGCAATGCTATGACCTATTTAAAAGAGGAAATGTTTAAAAAACCAAAACAACTGACTTTATGGCGTGGACAAAAATATATTATTCTCTTTTATTTTGCATTGAATGTAATATATTACAAGTTAATTCTTTCCTTGTTAAGTTAGAAATTTATTTCATTTCCATCTAGGATGTAATTTGGGAGTCTAATTTAAGGCCTGATTTCTATCATGCTTGGTGCCGATGCCTAGGTTTTATATATTTTCTATTTTATCTACTTGATGCTGACTTCAAACAAGCCCTAGGTGCTAATTCCTAGGTCCAATACCTTTATCTTGTTCTTGTTTTGTAATCCAAATAAAACCACCCTCCTAGAGTCTATTTGTCCTGCATCACTTCACCAACACTAAGATTGGATCTTACAACCATTAACATCTAACAGTATATTACAAAATGTTTTGGGCCACAATTGTACATACCTAGGTGACAAACCTATAATGCTGCTATTACCTACTCTTAGAATATCATCATTCCATTTGGGCTTCTATAAATGATTACTTATTATTCTTACAGTCATTGAACATTATACCTCATTGGGATCACCCCATAATCTGCGTAGATAGAGATCAGATTCTGGTACGACAATTCCTGGAGGTAATGACTCCGCACCACGAGGATTTGTTGGAACATGTATCTGAGAGCAAACAAACAAACCACAAGCAAATTATCAGTTTAAATGAAAACAAGGCCATATAGATTTACTTTTGATTAGCCTAGCAAACCCAGCAACTGTGAAGGAATACATAGAAGTCAAGCCAATCTTGAACATGGGATTTATGCCCTTTTTTTATATATATTTAATTTACTTATATTGGTTGAATAAATCCAAACAAAAATCGAAATTGTATCTTACACTTAGTAATTACTCTTTCATTCTTCTAATTTAAGAGGAAGTTTTGGTACTTAATGCAACAAGAACAACCAGACCAATCAGGAAATTACTGCTAGCCCAAAATACTATGATGATCTCACTATTCCTCGTTAATGTTTCTTCATTAAAGAGATGTCCATTTCAAAACTTTCATACCATCAGTACTCACCAACAAGAATTTTACGTTTAACTATCACCTAAACAATTTTAATGATCACGAAAGATCCTAAAAACCAGACAATTATCAGTTTTCCACGAAACACGCAACTAAGTTGATCCTTCAACTAGGGTACTAATTAACAAACATTACATCTCCAGACAATTATCATTTTTTTTTTTTTTTTTTGCTTTCATCATATTACTTTCAGTGAATTTCTGTTACAACTAAAATCAAGGAAATCAAGAATCATAAAATTCTGCTCCCAACATCAGCATTTTCATTTCTACATTCACTGTAAACTACAAAGTATCGCTAAGCGACATCAAAGTCAGAGTAGTTTGTCAGTAAACTATTACTTGAACAACATATTCCTTAAATGAGAGACAAAAAGCTCATCCTCAATTGGTGGCAATACAATACATGCTGTAAAATACTCGACGAACCGCATTGAAAACAATATCAAACAACAAGAGGCAAACAAAAACCAACAATTTTGGAACCAAAATCCATACATTGAAAAAGCCGAAACCGCATATAAAAAAAAAAAAAATCACCTTAGGAACCGTGGTGGATCCGACATTTTCAAGCGATTCGGTTTTAGGGGATGTGGATGTGGATCCATGAATGTCAGTGATGGCTACATCAAGCGATGTTATAATGTTTGAAGGTATATTAATCTGCGAAAAATTCAAAATTCAAAATTTAAAATATATATATTAATGCAATTCAATAATAAGAAAGGAAAGAAATTGATTCACATACCTTGTTCAATGAAGCAGAAGGAATCGATATGCCTATAAAAAAACCAATGACGATTCCAATAATCGTCGTGACTATTTGCCTAGCTCTATCGTTTGGTTTCCTAAACAAAACAACGAAAACACTATTTTTTAATCCAAAATTCAAATCAAAATAGGAATTGAAGACGAAGAATAGGAGATCATACCTACGGTGTAAGTTGCCCATTGAATATATATGTACTATGGAAACTGTTTTTGAAAACTCAATAGGGACTTAGATCACATTCCAAATTTCGAATTGTGAAGAGCTGAAGCAAAATAATTACATTCTTTTCTTGGTTCGCAATTTATAACAGAATGGGCGAACAGAAAAACGGAATGGGACCTGAGTGACAGTTTCGAATGTGGGATTTTTGGGAATTTGGAATTAATGCTGCACTACAATCACTCCCCCATTTCTAACCTACTCTCATTTTTATTGCACTGTTTCTCTGTCAGTTATATTGACTTGTAAAACCTGCAAATTTATAAATAATTAAATAAATAAAAGACTATTAGGATTTATTAGGAACAGAGAAAAAAAGAGGGATTTTGGTTTTGAAGCAAGAGAGACAGTGTGTTTTTTTTTTTTTTAATATTAATTTTATTATTTAATTTGATAGAGATGATGTACAACATCTAATACACATGATACCGAATACTGTTGGTATATGCATTTAAAAAAATTGAAAATATATATTTGAAAATATATGTGAAAATATGTGTAGGTAAAAAAGTGTGTAGAAATACGTATACTATTGTTTAAAAACTGAAAATATGTGTTTGATTGGATGTACCAAACAAACAAGGCCTGAGTTATCGGTTGTTTGTTTTATTTCTATTGTGGGTAGAGAGAAACTGATCAAGGGGCTTTTATTGTTACCGAATTGCCCGGACTATTGGTTTGAATTTGCTCGGATGACAAAGTTGACAAGGCCTTTGCTCTTGCTCTTGTCACGCTTTTGACTTTGGGCTGCTACGTACCCAAGTCCAAACAAGAGACTTTGGGTAATTAATCCAACCCACTCCTTTTAATAGTATTACCCTAAGGCATATGTTCATTTTAATAATACTAATTCTAGTATCACATAAAAAAATTATAATTTTTATTATAATTATTTTACGTGGTAGATTGTAATTGATTGTATGTCAGATTCAGATGGACCTATAACTATTTTATTGCCATTGACAACTTGGCACATGAATAGTTGTAGCAAGAGTTGTGGTTATTATGTGGTCTTAGAATTTTTGTTTTAATTAAAAAGTATTTTTTTTCCAATAGCTTATGTATGTATAATAGTTGTTTATAAAATATTTTATAAAAATTATTACTAATTACATTTTATAATATTTTAAGAATTAATTTCAATTGTATTCGAAGCACATTTCAAAAAAAAAAAAAAAATTTATTAGTTGAATTTGTTCTTAAATATATTTTCTCCTTTTGGTTTGATTTTGTTTTCGTTGTTGTCAAAGTTATATATAGATAGACACTTGGTATCAAGTAATAGGACATTTTTTTTTTTTTGATAGGACAATTGGAATGACACTTGGTACAAAATTGAATGCATATATTATATAAGATATTAAAATTTTGGCCTGAGAAATATCACCCATATACTCCATTAAATGTGAAAATGGAGTGCAAAGACACCATTGTGAGAGTGTGGCTTGGTGGCAAGAGTAGTCGTATCGCTTCGCATGATACTTGATGGAAGTAGGGTGGTTTGAGTAGTGGGGTTTCAACAAATGTGTTGTGCCCATGATGATAGCCTAGATGGTATACGTGATATTACAAAACTAAACGAATGTATTGTGCCTACGATGATAGCTCAATCAAGGCCTTGGTGGTACAAGTTAGATGTGACAATCACATATTATATTAATAAATTTGGTCAAATTATTACTGAAACGAAATGGTACATGAGATATTACACATTTGACAAAATACTAATTGAATTGATGCGACAATTACATATTATATTAATCAATTTGGTTAAACCATTAAGGAATCGAAAAGCCCTAATTTAATGTAATAAATATATAACTAAAGTACATATTTTTGACTCTATAAAGTTTGGAGTTGTTTTTATTTTGTCCATTTATGCTTCAAAATTATTATTTTGATCCTTCATGTTCGATTCCTTCGAACATTTTTATAGTGGCCCTTCATGTTCCCTCAACAAAACAGAGCACCCAGGTTTGTTTTTAGTACTTGGGTTACTACTAAGTGCCTAAGCTTATCGCTGGTACTTGGGTGACCACTATGTGTGCCTAATCTTACTGTTGAGTGCTTGGATATTTGGATGCATTGTCAAGTGTCTGAGGTTGCCACTAAGAGCTTGAGTTTCACCGCTGTGTGTCAAGAGTTACGCTTAAACCCTTAGGTTTTACTATTGAATGATTTTATTGTTTATATTTTTTATAATTTGATAGTTGGGAGAGGAAAAATTTAGTTTCTAAAATATCTTCGTTGAGAATTCCAAAAAATATCAAGACTCTAGGAGAATACTATTAAATACCCCGTACAATATTTTCAAGACTTCTACAAAATGCCTTGCTTAATGTTAAACATCATGTAGTGAGCGGTTGAACGTCATAACACACCCACACTAATAAAATTAAGAACTCTTTTACATATCTCATATCTTTAAGCATTATGTTTATTTAATATGAACTTGGATTCAAGTTAACATACATTAATTTCCTCTTGAAAAGATTGAATTCCTTGATACTTGCAGCATTTTGCGAATTACTTCTAGTGGTGGCATATCAAAAAACAGAACTGATTCGTGTGATATTGACAAATAGAGAAGAATTTAATTACAAACGTTGATTTCATTTAGGAAAGGAACAAAGACACACAAACACAGAGACACAAAGAGTTGTATAAGGAGCTTTTTACTAAGAGATTGAGCAAGCCACTTTTGGCTGCATTACAAAGAGTAAAATAATTTGGATTCCTCACCAATCAGTATCCCCTCCCCCCTTGAAGTTTAAGAAAAATATATTCCCAGAATTATTTCTTATAAGAGAACAAAGAAAGAATAAATTGATAACAAAGAAATTAAAAAAAAATCAGAATTTTGCACAGCGCATTGGCAGACCTGTTATGTGATCAACAGCTACTATCTCTGAGACATTGTTACATCTAAGTACATCTTGGCCCAACTTGGCCCCAGCTGCCTTGAGTCCCTTTAGAGAAACTGGCTGGTTGAAGAGGTTCAATGATGGCAACCTTGAAGCTGGAGGCAATTTGCCACCTGGTAACAATGTCCGAAAATCGTCCTTTAACAATGGAACCTCAAAGTCTGTCTTGTCATGCTTAACAACGTTGTCTTTTGCTCTAATATGAGCCCCTGGTTCCATATGGTTAGTTGAGAAGCTTGATTGCTTTGGAAAGTTTGGATAAAGGCTTACATAGCCTCTAAGGTACATCATGTCAATGAGAAACTTTTTCCATGAAGCTTGCCACCCATTTGTTCTAGACTTTGGAATTTGAACTGGGTTTGACTTTGCATCCTCAGTGAACCTCATGTTCATGTACACATAGAACTCTCTCCAAAGCTTGGGAAAGAAAACTGCACCCCAACTACAAGGTAACTGGTGGAGATAAGGTGTGTTTGGATGTACGTGCTTGAAAAACTCTGTTGGATTCCATTTAGGCCTTTCTTTCACTACCTCAACAAGCCTAGGCGTGTAAAGGGAGAGAGAGGTGAGCTCTGGAAGAGACACTTGAGGGTCATAGTGGTATGCTAAGAGGGCATATTTGATCCATAGATAGTAGTAAGGGGAGACTTCGATATCGTCTTCAAGTAGGAGGCCAAAATCATCATCTGATGATGGGTACCAACTCTCACTGACTGCTCGAATGAGTCCTCCTTGAATGATTCTTCTTCTGAGGGTTTTGGGGCCATGAGGCCACTCGAATGAGTTTACAAGTTTAATTGTTGCCTCATCCACTTTACTGTCCATGTTGAAGCTGATAGGGATCTCATCCCCAAGATAGTAGGCATTGCTGAGAGATTTGAGAAGCCTTGTTAATGAACGAACACGGTTTTGGGTGATAATGTTAACAGAAACCCGCATCTTGTTCCAATCTGCATTTCACCAATTGATTGCTTAGATGATTGACTAACAGAAAAACAGAATCAATAGAGTTATATACATTTTTATTTTTATTTTTATTTTTTTTTATGATTGGTGAAACATAAATTTGTAAAACTTACGTAAAATTCATAATAATTCTAACTTAGATAATACTAAATTGGACACTAGTGCCTCGCCAGGTTTGACAACCGTATCAACACTTGTACATGTGTAACATAGAAATTGAATATTCTAGTTGGAATTTGGCCAAACTTGGCCAATTGGGTTGCACATTAATGGACATGACCCAAACAGCTAAGTTTTTTTTTTGAGAAACAAACACACACACACACAAAGGAGAGGAAAATGGGATCTAACACAAAGGCACACTACAACTCCACTAAAAAACAACTTAGTTGGTCCTGTTTGATATGATTAATTCTTCATGTAATTAATATACACGTTATATACCTATCCAAAAAAAAAAAAAAAAACACGTTATGTGAGGATGAAAGCAAAAAGACGACTCTCCTTTTCTTAACTCTAGTAGCAAGCACAACCATGACTAATAACTATTTTGGTTATGAAGATATAGTTTACAATGTGAAAGTTGGTCCTAGAGATACGTGCGTCTTCTTTCAATTCTAACAAGGGAAAGTTTCATGCTTTGTTATCATATAGGTAGAGGGAATCCATGTTTAAGAACTTGATAAATTCCTTTACTCTCAAAAGTTCACCAAATTAGAGGACTCAAGTACTATAAAGATCAACTTGTATTCATGCTTTTGAGGGCTAAGTTTAGACTATTTTATGTTTATTCTGGGGTTCAGTTACCACAATTGAAAATAGCAATGAAGAACAGAAAGCTAGCATTCTTACTTGGCAATGCAGTTGATCGTAGATCAGCCATCCAAAGAACCTTTGATATGGAGGGTCTTGGTAAAAGAACCAGTGTTGTGCCATTGGAATTTGTTTCTGTTGCCATCTTTAAAGCCTTCCTCACATGAGGATCAATGTCAGCCACTGTGATCACCACGCTGGGATTGTGAATTTTGATCAAACCTTTCATGCTGGAGTACAATGCTTGTACCACTGGCACCTCCGAATTCGATATTCCTGATAGAGATCCTATTGCCAGATCAAATATCTTAAACCTTCTCTCTTTGCATACTAACTTAGGCCACTTGAGAGCAGTTGTAGCATCCTCACAAGGGCAGAAATCGCCTCCAGAGACAGCAATGTAGGCCTTTTTGCCAACAGTGGACCTGAACTTTTCAAGAAGGGGCGCGAGCACTTTAACCTCATCAACTGAGTGGGCATAGAAAAGTGCATCGATTTTTTGAGGATGCATTGCAGCCCATTGAGTGATATAACCAGTAGAGAGTGCTTTCCACCATTGATCATCCCGAACTTGAACAATGTCTTTGAAGATTACAGTGGTTTCAGACACATAGGCAAGTCTATGTTCACTATCACCCCATGTTTCCTTGTCCTTTGGGTCAACTGGAAGAACAAACGAACCAGCGTTTCTGTACTTCTGAAGTTGATAACTGCATGTTTTTGTGGGAAATTTTGAATTTTAGAAGCTCATTCACATAATAGAAACACCAGTAGAACATGTGAATGGTCCTAAATGCTGTCACAATATTTTGAAAGCCATGGAAATATGACAATTTTCAAGATGACAACATGGACAAGGTACAATATAGTGTAGCACTATGGACAATTTTCATGATTTTCAAGAGTAGTATTCAAAGGGACGTGCATTACATGAATAATGACTCAAAATTTGACAGCCATATATAAATTTCATTCTATTGTTTTCTTCTACTGAATTATGTTCAAGCTTTAGTATAACTATGTAGATTAACTATGTTTTATACTGTTATAATATCAGGTTAAAACAAGATAGGCCTCACCTCTAAATTCAATGGTAACAACCTTTATTAGTGTACATTGCACTATATCAGTACATGGTGCACTCTGGTATACAGGTATAGCCCTGGACTTCATACCAGTACCAAACCAACTTTAATAATATTGAGCTAGTGCTTCAGAGAATCTCAAAAAGGAAACTGAGATTTCTAATAAAGTTTTTGCTTCATCCAGCAAATTGAGCATTTCGTGTCTCATCTAGACCCTAATTTTTTTTAAATTAAGAAAAAAAATCTAGATGAGACAAATTAGTAGATAGATAAATATTAGCAAAGGTGGCAGGGTAAAGATTCTAGAGAATACTCATCTTAAAAATGGACTATATTTTCTGAGTTTCTTTTTCTATTCCTGTACTATAATAATGTTAAAACAGAGAAGTTGACCATGTTATTAATGAAAGAAGGTATAGGTACGAAGATTCCTATCTATAATACAATACTAAGTGCATAAAATAAAAATTGGACTACTTCCAATAATAGTACTTCAAAATTTCAAATGCTTCCTGAGTCGATTGTCAACTTTATATACCTAAATCAAGTTAGTGGCCTGTGGCCTAGTCAAGATCATATAAAAGAGTATAATCGATCTAACGTGATAAATGGCCTTGTATATTATTAATCCCTAGACATGATAATCAACTAGTTGAGCCTTGAGACTCACAAAATTGGTTTGATGGTCCCAATTATTTCTTCAGATGATGACTAATATGTACATATATTATTGCACAGGTGAGCAGCCCAATATAAATTCTAATCTGTTATGACCTTATTGATATTAGAGAAATGAGATCAGAAACAGTATTCCTTTATAAATACTTAAACTACTAAGTTTGGTAAATCCATTAACAATCCATTGGTAGAGACTTACAGTCTATTGACTCTTCCTAGAATATTTACCAAAAAAAAAAAAAAAAACTCTTCCTAGCTAGCACTAATCATGTCATATTTCCACTAGTGATGATTTGGTTTCAAAAACTTATTTATAAATATAGGTTAAATTATTAATTTGATCTTTTATATTTAATTATTGGATAAAGTTCAATTTAGTCCCTTAATTAATAATTATTTCAATTTCATTCCTTAACTTTTAAACACATTTATAACTATTTTTATTAAGGCAACTTTCAAATGATTCCGCCAACATTTTAATCAAAAGGAAACTCAAGGATAAAATTATCTTGATCTTGAAAATTTAGAGAATGATATTGACATAAACAGTAGTTGAGGATACCAATTAGTAATATAACCTAAATTTATATAATATAAACTTGCACTTTCTATTCAAATGTGAAAAAAAACCAAACATATTGAAAGATTTCAATGATCATATACATACCTAAGGTGCAGATCTTCGCCAGTTGCAAAGGTGAAGGGTGTCTCGATGAAAAGTGTCTTGACAAGCTCTGCAGACAAGAACCAAGAGCTGGAAAGAAAATCCACCTGCACAATTTTATCAATTGTGATATCATAAGCAGGGTCAGGCAAATAAAGTCCTGCCTCCTTAGACCTAAATTTTCGATAGCTTGGAAACGTAAAATCCTTCTGCCTAAATGGCAAAATCCGTCCTATACTGCCCAAAACCGCATTCTTATACTTGTCAGTCCCAGCTACATGTGACAAAATCTGTAACATTTTCCTACCAGGAATCATGTCATCATCAAGGATATATACAAGATCTGCTTCCGTTTGTAAAGCCATTTGGAACCTCCCATAGTACTTGAAATCATAGCTTGAACTTATGAAGCTTATTCTTGAATCATTATAGCTATCTACAATTCTTTTCAAAGAGAGCTCATTTGGGCTCCCAAATGAAAGTACCCAAACGTGGTGGAAAGGAAGGGTCTGTTCAAGCAATGAATCAAGCTGGGCACAGAGAGTTTTCCTTTTGAAATGGTTTAATATCACTGTGACTTTTGGCTTGTTTGGACCTCGCAAGTCCCACTTGGACTTCATTGCCAATAGCTGAGCCAGAGTTTCAGTACCAAAGTTTTTGCTTTGGAAGTCCAATACCTCATTGTAAAGCTCTGTTTTAAACTTGATCATCTGGGCGTCATTAGACTTCTTCTGCATGAAATCTATTTTCTCATGCTCACATACTAAAGATGGAGTAATTGGCTGGATTTCGGATCCAATGAGAGAAGAGGGTTCCTGGTAGTGCCTAAGAACATGGGGTGTGATTATGAATTGCTTCCATTGTTGAGCGATTCGTGTAGCCCACGTAAAGTCTGGTTTGGTCCGCAAATCTATTGTAGGACTCATGTAATACAATAGGAATGTTGCATACACTGCAAAGGCAAATTGGAGGCAAGTAAGCGCTGTGACAAGTCGAGCTGATGTGCTCTTTTGAGCTTTCAACTTGGTCTTTCCACCAACGTAATCACTAAGCATTCCTTCCAAGTAATCCCCACTTCTCGACGACTGACTTCGAAAGAAACCCATAATTAAACAAGATTAGAGAGATTGGCAGACCTACAAATGCAAAGCAAATATATCTCAGTCAGAAACAGCCAAACACAGAACACAGAACCTGAACTGAAACATAAAAATTTGTGTAGCAGTTGAAGCTGACACTGACCAAAAACCGACAACCCCGATCAGCAAAAGCAGTCATACATGGTTGTGAAGAGAGAAATCTATATATATATATATATATATATATCAATCAAATTATGACTGATATCTCCAAGAGTTTGACTCCACCTTATGAAATTGGAAGAGAAGAGACCAAATGGGGTTGTGAATAAGAAGTTGGTAGTGGCATTAGTGAGTTTTTGAAGAGCAATGGATCCAATGGCTTTATATGCATAAAGTTGAAAAGTTTAACAAAAAGGTCTAGGGGAAGCATGGCACCCCATGAGAAGTGGCATCGAAGGTCACATGGGCTAAACGCTTATAATAAAGAGTTGTGAGTTTTAATATTTGAGAAAATGTTATTAACGCGTTACACTCACTTCTTGCTCATACATTTCAACCTCAAGACACCATTAAAAAGCCGGCTTTGTTGCCGCACAAAAGGGCTAACCCTGCGTTTTTGGCACCACCCCACATTTTAACTTTATAAATTTCACAAAAACTTCTAAATTTTTTTTTATATATACATTCCATAATCTACTTCTTTTCCACTACTCTAAAACCCAAATCCCCATAAATCATGTAAGCGGAAAAAAAAATCCCCATAAATCATGTAAACGAAAACATTGTAAGAGTATAATTTACATGTATTTAACTTTGTCAAACCCAATTCCCTAGAACAAGATCATCCTCTAGGGAAAGTCCAACAAACCAAGATGCAATTATAGACTTAAAAATATAACAAACAAACAAACAGATTTTTTTTTTTTTTTTGGGTAATAAACAAACAAGCAGATTATACAATGGGAAGTCATACTCACTATCTTGTTCATAACGTTAATGAAACCAACCAAATAAGCGGAAATCTTTTTCTTCTTCAGCAAATCAAGCTAAAGCTAAACCTCAAATTCACACCACCACCATATCACTATTAGTACGTATCAATGAATTGAATGAGAGGCCGCGTAGAGTTGTGGAGAAGGAAAGGAAAGCATTGGGTATAAAGATTGAGTATAAAAGCCTTATAAATAATTAAATACACCGCAAATTAATGAAAAAAAAAAGTTATGTTGGCAAAGTTTGACTTTTTTGCATGGAAATATGTAGGAACATTACAGCAAAAAACACTGGTAATATGGTATTCCCCCAAACTTATGCAAGTTGAGATCAAGAAAAGCCGTGGGTTGAATTTGCTCTCGGAAGGGATAATTCAACTGGGTTTGGTAGCTTGTTCAAGAAAAATGGAATGAGATAACCAAAAAACTTTCTTTTCTTTTTGTTGTTTATCAATTGGTCAAGTCTTTATTTTACAGGTGAGTTTCCATTAGAGTTAGCAGAAGCTGAGAGAGAAAAGAATACTGAGAAAAACATGTGTTTTGACATAATTATTGATTGAAAAAAATTTAGGAGATCTGTGTTAATTAAGAACTGGATTTTGAAGAAAGTTACTGTGCAGGGTGTCCCCTCTAAAATCCCAAGTCCTAACGTCTATGTTTACAAGAACATTTACCAAAAATATTTCACAGAAAATTTTACAATAATTGAAGTGATAAGTTATTAACATGAGATTATAATAGAATGATGTCACTAATAGACTAGGTGAGAATTAATAAAAGTTAAAAATGTGTTAACTTAAATCTTCAGGATTCAAATCCTCCATTGTAGCTTTTTTTTTTTTTAGAGAGTTTTAACTTATGGCGTCCGTTCCTGATGATAGCTCTTTATTATCAGACCAAGACACCAATCAGTTTTTGGTGTAGGCGGGAATTGAATCCCAAATCTCTAATACAACCATTAGAGACTTTACCGGTTGATCTAACTGGAACCCACCATTGTAGCTATCAAATCATAATAAGATATTGCCAAAAATACTATAAAAATTATTGTGTTTATACTTTATAACGTTACTCGAACTTAAAAATTGTGACAGGTTATAGCAAAGGAGCAGGAATTAGAAAGAAAAATTAAATGATCCTAAAGAAAAAGCTGTTCGGCAATAAATAAAAATTAAAGGAAATTTTAAGAAATTAAGTGAATAATTTTATCTTTCAAAAAAAAAAAAGTGAATAATTTTACAAATTTTTTTTTTTGGAGTTATTTTACCAAAAAAAAAAGGAAGAAGAGTTTTTTATGTGGTTACTTGATAGTTAAAAGGAGGAAGATTTAAACTCTAAATGTTTTTGTTGAAAACACAAAAGTGCTCTTGAGTTGCAAGAGTTTTGATTTTGATTGATTTATTTATTTTTACAAATATCACATTCAGAAACTTTAACATATATATATATATATATATCAATTTGTCCGTACACTTTCCATTTGAACAACTAAGCTCTTAGATATATATTCTCAAAAAAAAAAAAAAAACTCTTGGATATAGGTGGGTAACAAGTCAAACTTTAGTTAGTTTTTCTAATAAATCTTTGTGGATCTAATTATGATGTGCACGTTATAATACTGACATTTACAGGTTATTGATGATGCGACATAAACTATGTACACATTAGTTGATTAAATTTAAGAAATTAGTTTACATTGTAATATTCAAATAAGATTTACATTATAGACTAAATAAATGTTACAATGTGTATAATTCACTTGAGTAGTAAATGTTACAATGTGTACAATTTACATGAGTAGTAAATGTTACAATGTGAATTTATTAGGCTCTAGCTAAAAATACTAATAAAATTTCTTATTTTGTGATAATTCAAATGATCACGGGGGTTAATTACTAATAAAATATCTTATTTGTTATGATCTTTGATAGTTTTTAGACCCTTTAAACAATTGATTAAACCTAGGTAATTAGCCAAGTTGTTACTTAGTCCAATTAAACAAGTCTAGGTTATCACAATATAAAAGATCAAATCATGCAAAGCAGCGGAAAATAAATAACACAAGATATGATCACCTAGGAAACCAAACCGGTAAAAACCTGGGGAGGATTTGACCTAGCTATCCTCAAGGTAAACTTGAATCCACTATCTTGAAAGAATCGAAGTTCATACAATAAGACTTACACGCCCCCACGCTCGACTTCTTATTGCTACCAATTAGTAGAACTTACTGACACGATCACGTGCAAGCTCCGAATCCACAGACTCCTTCTTTCTTGGATTCACTACCATATACAAGCACACCCACTTGTATTTTCTAAGCTTCAATGACAGCAACTGAATTGATCATCAAGGCGTAGATAAATCTTCTCATTGAAAACCCTAAGTTTGTGTAAAAGAAAACTCCTCTAGATCTCATAAGAGATTTATACAAATCGCAAATATGAGCAACACTAAAACGTGGCTAGGGTTTGCCTTTTATACTAAGGACAAATAAGAAACCCTAAAAACGTTTTAAAACACTTAGGGCTGAGTTGGACGAATCTGCAGAAAAACATTCTGCTCGAGCTTTGATCGATCGAGCCTGTCTTTCGATCGATCAAGCTAGGCCAAAAGGCACAATCCTTTCCTGCTTTAACTCGATTCCAACTTTACATAGACGCACAACTTTGAGCTAGACTTAAACACTTCTAAACACATTGTTTTGATCATGGTTTGTCAATAATACAATTTAGAGTTCTAAATACATAAAATCCTAAACTTTAGAACCTAACAATCTTTGCATGTTGCTCCCATTTTAACTAAACAACAGCTTCGAAGTAAAATCAATAAAAATAAAAATAAATTCAAAGGAGATCAAATTGAGAGAGAGAGAGAGAGAGA
Organism: Quercus lobata; assembly: GCF_001633185.2. NCBI lineage: Eukaryota > Viridiplantae > Streptophyta > Magnoliopsida > Fagales > Fagaceae > Quercus > Quercus lobata. Next base: position 21,754,784 of record NC_044904.1, on the reverse strand, counting down.
GAGAGAGATATTTTAAGTAGAGATATAAAATGTAATCTTTTAAAAATGCATTTCATGAAAATAAAATTACCATGAGTGTGAAAAATATCACCGATTTTTTTATACTTCCTCATCTCCTTTTTTTTTTTTTTTTTTGGGTAGAATAAGATGTACATAACATGCATGAGAAGAGTTTGAAAAATTCAATGAAAAAATTTGTATCTATAGCTCTTTTATTATTGAAAGGAAAAAAAATATTAAACGATTTTAAAACTATCTTCCTTCAATTTACTATGTAGCGATTAATGATCGTCTATGTGTAATTTTAATTACATGACTTTTTTAATGAGTCATATAATTTATTTAAATAATACATATAAATAATCTTATAAATCTTTATATTATGAGATAGATGAGATAATTTCATATTATCCTTATTATTACAACTTTACAAAGGTGCTCGATAGTGCTTATTTAAGGTATGGATAGTGGAATCTTTTACTTTTTACTGTATTTTAAAAATTACTTTCGACAAGTCAACTTTCAAATTTTAAATACAAAAATGAGCCACCTCACGCGACACTTTATCTTAGATTTATTTTCATGGGAATAATAATCTAACATGAATTATAAATTATCAGTGTGCCCAAAAGTTTAACAACTAATAAATGCCAAATTTATGAACTTAATCAATATATATATATTTTTTAATTTTTCTTCTAAAAAAATTCTTTTATTTTTTTATTTTTCATACATTAATTATGGGTGAGAGATTTGATCCTTGGATATCCTTGTTAGAAAAGTTGAACTTCTTGATCAATATTCTAACACTCAATTTCACACCGGAATTTAGATTCCTTTTTATAATAAGTAAAATTGAACATGTGAGATTTTCTTACTTTTCAAATGAAAAATAAAATGAAGACAAAGATTAAATTTAAGACCACCTGCTTAGATACCACACACACATACAAACACATATATATGATAAGTCATATTACTCTTAAAATTGAAACTAATATAAAATTATAAATTTAAACACTTAATCAAAGTTATAGCAGTAAAGAACTCATGTTAAGTGGCAAAAGACATTTGTTTCATCCAAATGTAAGTATTATAAGTTCAGTCATATGTATGTATATATGTATGTACATTATATGGTACAATACGTGATTTTTACAACTAGGTTGTGTTGTCTATACTCATTAATAACTTTTATATTTCCAGGGAAAACAACTTGCAGTGATAAGTGGCCTTGTGAATAATTTGTAGATTTGTGTTAATAACTCATCAATAGCTTTATATTTCTACTTGTATGTGTTTGTTTGAATAGTTTGAGTCAAAACTTTAGATTTGTGTTAATGAACTTTATGTCAACTCTGATAACTTATATAGATATGAGAGTATGTACGTGTTAAAAAATTTGGTGTTTATAGCAACTCTCATATTGATAATCGATTACGTCAAGTTGCACCAAGTTGACAATGAGAGTAGCCTATATGAGGCTTCCGATACATTTCTTAAACTAAACTAATAGACGTGAAAGAATTTATGTTTGAAATTTTGAATGTCAAAATCCAAGTCCAAGTAACCAACAGTAACTATGATCCTTTTTCTTTTCTGGTAAACTTTGAAAAAGAACTTGTTACGTGACATGTGTATTAATCACTTGAAATCCCACACACGTGCACATGCCTTGAACATATCATTATGAAATTCCATCACGAGGCCCTTAATTAGTGCCTCTAATTGTGAGTTTAATAAAGTCAAAACCTGGCTAAACCCTAAGAAAGTCAATCTTGGTGATCGATTTTTAGGGGCTGATTTTGGAAATCTTGGCGATCAAACGCACTTAGACAATTTTGACTCTATCCAGATGTCGATTTTTGGTAGGCACTTTTGGCTTGGACCAAGTGAAATGACAGATCAAGTGGAAAACCACATAAGCAATTAGAGAGTTAATTAGGTGCTAGTTTTCTATGACCAAACAAGTAGCAACATTTTAATTTGATCAAGGTCATAAAGAATCTCCATGTGCACTCTCTCTTATTATTAATTTACTATATAAATGCTATCACGGTTTTGTCCAATATTTCGTAGTCAATTTGAAGATACTGGTCTTAACTTAATTTTGGTGTGCTTCTAGGTTCTATATACACACACAACACAAGTGGAATAATAACTAATAATGCCTAATGGAAATTCTCGAGGCATTTCACATGGTTTTGATCTTCTTTCTGGAACCCCAAGTACAGGGTGAGACTTTTTTGAGTCCTAGATGGTAACCTAGAGATTTTGGTTTCCTTGTGAACTGTGGAGGGAATCTATTGTTGAAGGACAATTTCTTTAGTATGCCGAACATAATTTAATGATACCCATTGTCTATAGCTGCTGCCAGATCCAGTGAATTCATTGCCCTCATCCTTTTATTTTCCCCACTATTGTAGTTATCGAACTGAATTGTAGTTATATATCAAACTGTGAACTATGTCACTTCATCTTAAAATCAATTAGTTCTAAGGAAGGTACACTCTTAAGTCTTTTATGACATTTGACATTGTGCTCCATGGGTTTGCTTTTAGAGCAATCGTAGGAAGCTGAATTATGGTTACCCAACAATCCCCCTCTCATGATGACCTTGGTTTTAATACGACTTGTTGGATCGTGAGCTATGCCACTCTGTTTCAAAACCAATTGATAATGAGAAAAACACTCAAGTCTTTTATAGCATTCGATATTGACACTCTATAGGTTTGTTTTTATAACAGTTGTAGGAAGCCGAATTGTGATCCCTCAACCGTAGTATATATAAAAAAATATAAAGTATTTTGAAAAATGAGAAAGAATTATGATGAGTTGGTTCAACTTGTGTTTTTCTTTAACAAAATAAAATTCAACATCCCATGTCAAGAAAGTAGGTGGAAAATATAATCTAATGGTTGGGCACAAGACAGGAAGCCTTCCCTCTCCATTAATTTTAAATATCAAATTTTGTAAAAATTTCTTTATTATTTCAATAATATATATGAGATGGCCGACAAATTGGGATGGTGAAGGAAAGAACAGGCACTGTGCTTAAGCGTGATACGGCAATGCTAATAAAGAATGAAATGGACTTCCAATTACTGAACCATTAATGTCAACTGTCAGCTGAAAGTGTGATTACAGATCTTTGTTGGGTTAGTTGCTGGAGAAATTAGGCAAAACTAGTTTGATCTCATTTATTTTCTTACAACTAAATTTCAAGGTCATGTGTGCAGGAGATCTTTAAGCTTTAATGTCAGTATTTAAGCCTTGCACCTCATTACCAATTTTATTGTTGACTTTATATTGCCCCTTTTAAATTTGGTGTCATTTTAATATCATCCCTTAAAATTTTGGATTTTAGACTTTAAAGATTATATAATATTTTGATTCAAGTTCTTTTGTTTATATTTGTTGTTAAGGCTAATAGTCTTGTAACTAAATTGACACCTCCCTATGCATAAAATGCTTGGAAGTCTAGGGGATGAAATGATTCAAGTTGCAGAGTTAGTAGCACGTTATAATTATCTCTAAAAAAATATTTGCTGTTAAGGTGGCCATTCAATTCCACCTAAACTCAAAAGTCAAAACTATCTAGTATTAATAGGCTAAAATTACGTTTAATTCTGTTTTGAGTGGGAATCACCAACCTAATAATAGGTAGAAAAATCAAACAAGGAGTCCCAGATAAGTTTTATTCAAAGAGACATAACTCTTCTGTCAATAACTAATTTAACAGTAAATTAATCTCCTGTTGATACACTAGTGAAGCAACATTATCCTCTAAGTGGGGAGTTATTGCATGACTAAAGGTGTGTCGTGTTATGGTGTGATCATTTATTACTTTTACTCACTAACATATTGTTTGTTTTATCGTTATCTCTCTCTCTCAAAAAAAAAAAAAAAAAATCCTATATAATAGTGGTTTTTTACACAAACTTTAGTGTGTGTTTGTTTGGAGGTGAAGTAGGGTGGATGAAAAATTTTGAAGAGAAAATGAGAAGGAAAACTTTTTGGAGTGTGTTTGGTTGGGTGGGGATCGAGGAAGGAAAATAAATGGTAGGATCCAGGTGTTTTCTCCCCACGTTCACAAAAAAGTTTCTCCCCAAAATGGAGAGAAAATTAAAGGAAAAAATTGGACATCATTTTTGGACAAAAATGCGCATGTGCAATTGCACATGGGCTTATCCACATTGTTCTTCATTTTTTTTATTCTTTTTCTTTCCTCCTGGACGTTGCTTTTTTTTTTTTTTTGCTTTACTAGGCAGGCTTCCTACATGTCTAGTGCTCATGTGTGTGTGTATGTTTTTGTTGTTGTTGTTGTTTAGATGTGATTTTTTTTTTCTAGACATGATTTTTTTTTAATAAATTTAGGTGATTGATTTTTTTTTTGGTTGTTTATCCATTTTTTGGTTTTAATTGGGCATCATTTTTTAATAAGGGTATATATGTAAATTTATACAAACTCACTTTTTCCATCCTTCTACTTTCCCACTCCCAACCAAACAAAAAGGAGGGAAATTAAAATATTTTCTATCCTCTCACTTTTTCACCTCTCCAACCAAATGGACCCTTAAGGGTGGGAGGATTTTAAACCTTAATATCCCTATTAAAAACACCAAGTTGTGCTCTACAAGATTCTTAGCCTATATAAAAGTAATTTGACCCTTACAAAAGTTAGAAAACCTAAACAACTATGAATTTATAAACTTTTTTTTTTTTTTTAATTTTACTTTTCCTAGGATCCCACTTAAAACATTATTTCAAAATTTGTTAATTTGCAATAACTGTAGAACCATAATTTATTTCACAATTTTTTTTTAACAGTGGTTGAGGTGACATATTATAATTGGTTGATGATAAAGTGATATTTATGATGAGTCCATATTATAATCAATAACAACTTGACAACTCATTAATTATGAAATTTGTTGTAAAAAAATATTATATATGTAGCATTGTTCTTTTACTTGTCACACTTTTTCTTTTTCACCATTCACTGCAAGTCAAGTAATAAAACAGTGTTCTCTTAAAAAAAAAAAAAAGAAGAAAAAAAAAAGTGAAATGGTGTCTTCCACATGATATTAATAATAATGAATCCTACTTTTGGTGAATATAGCATAGGAACTGAAAAAATAGAAGTTGTGTTACATTTACTTAGAGCATTAGCATTTGGTATCTTCAAAATATCCTATTTTACCATTTTAAAAGTTATTTTATTTATTATACCACACCATTTTACAACACACCCAACATCCCAAACTCTATTTCTTTTCTCACTTTATTTAAATATTCATTTTTTACTATTTCTCTCTATCTTCCTCTTCCTCTCTTTCTCCATCTTCCTATAGTCACCGGCCACAACAAAAAAATAAAAACATAAAAACTTAGAAACAACCACGCCAAAAACCGCCAAAAATTGCCAAAAACCAGCCACAACAACCACAAAAACTTAGAAAAAAACACACACAACAACCACAATAGTTGCCACCACCACGCCACCCACCAAAACCCATTTTAAAAAAACCACCAAACAACCACAACAACACACTACCACACACACACAACACCCAAACCTAGAAGAACCATCAAACCACCCCTACAACAGAGCCACCAGATCTTAACAATCAACACCACACACTGATCTCAACACCATAACCCATATCAGCCACCACACACACCACCCAAACCCATAAACCCATACCCACACACAACACCCAAATCGATAAACTTACACACACAACACGCAAACCCATAAACCCACCATTACTGATCTCCATGCCACCATAGGTCAATCTCAACACCTCCACCACAAGCCGATCTCCACGCCTCCACCACAGCATCATCTCCATGCTGATATGAGAGAGAGAGAGAGAGAGAGAGAGAGAGAGAGAGAGAGAGAGAGAGAGACAGTGCAGTGGGAGTTGAGTTGAGAAAATGAGATATGCTTGAATGAGAGAGAGAGAGAGAGAGAGAGAGAGAGAGAGATGAGAAACTAATAAAATATAGTGGAATAAGTTTTTCAAGTTGCTACAGTGTAGTCATACTTAGAGCATCACCAGCAGACTCGGCATCTCCAAATTTTGGAGAGAAAAACTGTTGTTCACACAAAAAAAAAACCCCTCCAATAGACTCGGCATCTCCAAATTTTTTTTTAGATTTGCTACAGTAGCTCTCCAGGTATGGAGAGCACTATAGTAATCACTATAGCATGTCTAAAGAATATTTCCCCTTAAAATAATACCGGTTGAATTAAAAAAAAGACTTTTTTCTCTTTGCTCCCTTTCTCTCTCCTCTCATGGCTACAAACACAACCATCTTTCTCTCAAACATCTCTAAACTCAAGCATAATCAAAATACAAACTCAAAAACATAATCTTAAAATTAATCAAACCATAACAATAAAAGCAAAAAAAAAGAAAAAAGAAAAAGAAAAAGAAAAGACACAAGCCATCTACCATCTAGGCTGCGTTGGGGAGGAAGACGAGCGGCGGCGGTGGAGTGGAGCCATCTAACCCATCTATGCTTTCTCTCTCTACCTCTTTCTCCGTTTCTTATCATAGAGAGAGCTGGATAATGTTTTGGAATCAAGTAGAAAAAGGAAAAAAGAAGGTAGAGAAAGGGAGCTGGAGAAAGAAAGAGGGAGGGAGGTTCTAGAATGAAGTGGAACTGGAAAGTAGAGAAAACAAAAAGGAGAGGATGGAGATAATGGGTATACGTGTGTGGTGGAGAAAAATCAAGGGAAAAGAAAAAGAAAAAAAAAAAGGAAACGTATGGATGATAGAAAGAAAGAAAGGAAAAATACAATTTAGAAATGCTACCACAATATTTTCACAATAAATTTTAAGTAATAGATTGTTATTAGCTAATATTGATGAGTAAAAAAATAATTTTAGTAGTGGTTTCAAATTAGAACTAGTAACAACTTTTCACATAAGATTTTGATGTGATTCTTGTGAAAGTATTGCGAAAAATGTTGTGAATATAACACTTTTTATTGAAAAATATAATTGTTGGGAATAAATATAGGAAGAATAAATGATGATAAAAAAATAATAAAGAATGAATGAAGAAATAATATTTAAATGAGATAGAGAATGAGATAGAGAATTTGTTGGAAAGTATATTTGAAAAAGTGGGTAGCTAAAAGGGTAAAATGCACTGTTCACTCTCCAAACAGGCAAAAATTTGGAGAGACTGCTAGTGATGCTTTTATAATACGACACTGTAGCAGTATTGTAAAATTTTTTACAATTGGAAGCCCGGGTAATGCATCATTTTAGTGATTTGATGCTAAAATTTAGCATATCCGGAGTTTTACAACTCCGGATACTGATGCTTTTATACTGTATGCGGTGCTAAAATGAGCGTCTCCACTAAATTTTTCTCTCTTCCATCTTCTCATTATTTCTTAATTTCAAACTTTGAGTTTTACAGTTTTTGCTATCAATCCAATTTTTTCTACATAAAAGAGTAGAGGAAGAAATGTTGAATTCTATGTCTTTTTCTAAAAGCATTCAAAGCTTAGAAGAACGCATACAACTTTATTTTCTCAATTGATTTTACATAATCAAATTATATGTTTAAAAATTATATATTTTTAAATTAATCTCATAATTTAATTATTATTAAATATGAATTGATTAATTTTACTATAACTTTATTTTTGTTTTCTTTGTTTAAACTTGTTTGTTTTTAATTTTATGAATTGATTCTAAAATATAAAATATAAAATTTATGAATTTAGCCATCCAAAACCTCTTCTTAACCACCATACTGAAAGCCTAACAACTAAACCCATCACAAATCATTACCCACATACCATTTAACCACTGCATGTAGTGGTTTAACCCTCAAAACAACACTCAAACTAACATACCCACACTCCAAATAAATCCCAAGCCCATGCTAGTCACAACCAAATTTGTCGTAAAAAGCCACCCATTTTCCACTGGTCAACCCCTAAAACCTCTCCTTTGCCACCATGTGATAAGAATTTCCTATTCTAACAAACATCCACAGAGAATTGGGAATATGAACAGAGCAGGGAGATATTAGAGGGAGAGTGAGAGAGAGAGATAGAGATAGAGAGGAAGAGAAAGATAGAATTGGGAATTGCATTACTCTTTTCATGATTTGATACAATGAACCTCTTGATCCCTTTATACACAGCTTAACAGAACTATCAGCAATGGTATCATTCTTGTAACTGTTTCTAACTAACTAACTAACTACCCTAATCAGTTGTAACTAACAACTAATACCAATCCCACTATTAACTATTTTATGAGCTAATTACACAATCACTAAGAACTGGCTATACTCCAATGTACATGGTAGCAGCAAATGTTACTCATAGGCGTAGGTAGCCCTTGGCCACATCATCTCCTCACGCATCAAGTATCAGCTTCCCATGCATCATGCATCAGCAGGCCATATCAGCTACAACACCAACACCAGAGCAGTTCTATCATTCCATCCTCCTTTGAAAACCTTGTCCACAAGGTAAAACATGAACAACTCAATACGGTAGCACCACCCCTCAAAGCACCTTGCCCACAAGATGAGGAAATTGAAGTCTAAGCTGATACAAGGATTCCTAAGTGGCACACTCAGGAGGCTGCCCAAACCACTGGACCAAAACCTCAGTAATTAGCCTACTCCTCAATTGCTTGGATCTTTGCTGCAAAATGGCAATGGGTTCAGGATTGAGGAACCCATCAGAATCTACAGGTGGAAGAGTAGGGAATGGAGTAGTGTGTGCACCCAATTTAGGCTTGAGGCAAGAAACATGAAAGACTGGATGAATCAAACAATCTGAAGGTAGATCCAATTTGTATGCCACTGGTCCAACTTGCTGCAAAATTTGAAAAGGGCCAAAATACCTTGGGGACAACTTGTGGAACCCTTTAGAAATGAGAGACAACTGCCTATAGGGTTGAAGTCTAAGGAAAACCCAATCACCAACTTGATAAGACCTGTCAGACCTATGTTGGTCAGCCTGAGCCTTCATCCTGGCTTGAGCTACCACCAAATTCTGCTTGAGAAGCTCCAACAGGATAGACTTGTCATGTAACACAGTCTCTATAGCAGCAACTTTAGTCAGGCCAGGAACATAATCCAAAATCCTTGGAGGAGCAAAACCATAAAGAGCCTCAAATGGGGACATTTTTGTAGAAGTATGGTAGTTAGAATTAAACCAAAATTCAGCAAAATATAGCCATGAAACCCAAGTGTGAGGTCTGTCACCAACAAAAGCCCTCAAATACTGTTCCAAACTCCTATTAACCACCTCAGTTTGCCTATCAGATTGAGGGTGGTAGGCTGAAGATATAGCTAATTCAGTACCTTGAAGCTTGAACAACTCCCTCCAAAAATTAGAGGTGAAGGCAGCATCTCTATCACTCACAATGGATCTAGGCAGACCATGCAATTTAAACACATTAGACATGAAAACTTGAGCCACCTTGGCAGCAGTGTAGGGATGGGACAAAGGCATGAAGTGTACAAACTTTGTAAGCCTATCAACCACAACCATGATGACATCAAACCCTTGAGATTTGGGAAGACCAGTGATAAAGTCCATGCTAATATCCATCCATGTTTTTTCAGGAATTGAGAGTGGCTACAATAATCCAACATGTTTAATGGTGTCCACCTTAATTCTTTGACAAATCTCACAAGTCCTTATATGCTCCTTGATGTCTTTCCTCATACCCACCCAAGAAAAATCTTGTTGAACTGGATGGACAGTTTTTAAGTAACCTGAATGACCACCCACAGGACTGTTATAAGCATGCTGAAGGACCAAAGGTTTCAAGGGTGAATTAGAACTCAAAAACACTTTATCCTTGTAAAGCAAAATGCCATTTTGAAGAGAAAAATAAGGAACAGAAAGGTCAGAATTTGTTAGGGCCGAAAGTAGTTGCTGGTACTCTGAATTCGACTTGTAACTATCCTTTAAAACATCCAACCAAGTAGGACAAGGGAAGGAAATTATAAACAACTGAGTTGAGGTAGAATCGGACAAGCTATCAGGTGAAGTATCAGAAGCCTCCAACCTCCTTGAAAGTGCATTTGCAACTTTATTTTCCTTGCCCTTTTTATATTCAACTAAGAAAGAATACCCAAAAGTTTGGTAATCCACTTTTGCTGAGCAGGAGTGCCAATCCTTTGTTCCAAAAGAAACTTCAAGCTTTGCTGATCAGTCTTTATAATAAAAGGCTTACCCACTAGATAGGGTCTCCATCTTTTGACTGCACTAACTAATGCCAAGAATTCTTTCTCATAAGTAGACAAATGTAGGCTTCTACCTTTCAAGGCTTGACTGTGGAAAGCCAAAGGCCTATGATCTTGAATTAAGACAACCCCAATACCATAACCAGAAGCATCACACTCCACCACAAAGGTCTTGGAGAAATTAGGAAGAGCCAACACTGGTGGACTTGAAACAGCTCTTTTAAGAGCTTTAAAGGCCAACTCAGCTTGTGGGGACCAAAGGAAGGCATTTTTTTTCAATAAAGCAGTTAGTGGGCCTGCAATCACACCATAATTCTGAATGAATTTTCTATAATACCTTGTCAATCCCAAAAAGCCCCTTAAAGCCTTTACTGACCTAGGAATAGGCCACTATTGCATAGCCTCAATTTTTCTTGGATCAGTCCTAACCCCATCACTAGAGATAATATGGCCTAAATATTCCACCTCACCACAACCAAAAACACACTTGGATTGTTTGGCATATAATTGATTGGAAAGTAGGACAGATAAGATAGTCCTTAAGTGAATCAGGTGATCATCCAATGACTTACTGAAAACCAATATATCATCAAAGAAAACTAGGACAAAATTCCTCAAAAAAGGCTTAAAAATATGATGCATTAAGGATTGAAATGTAGATGGGGCATTGGTCAACCCAAAAGGCATGTCTAGGAACTCATAATGCCTCTCATGAGTCCTAAATGCAGTTTTTTCAATGTCAGCATCCTTCATTTTGATTTGATGATAACCTGATCTAAGGTCCAACTTAGAAAAAATGACAGCACCACACAAGTCATCTAACAATTCATTAATTACAAGAATAGAATACTTATCCTTAATAGTGGCCTGATTTAATGATCTATAATCAATGCACATGCGCCAACTTCCATTAGCCTTTCTAACCAACAAAACAGGAGAAGAAAAAGGGCTATGGCTAACTCTAATAGAACTAGAATCAAGCAATTCTTGCATAATTTTCCCAATTTTAGTTTTTTGATAAAATGGATACCTGTAAGGCCTTTCACAAATGAGTGGGGATCCTTCCTTCAAAATAATCTGATGCTCATGCCCTCTGAGTGAAGGCAAGCCAACTGGTACTTCAAAGACCGTAGCAAACTCCAAGAGCAACTCATTAATGGCTGAGCATTGCTGTATTGCAGGTAATGGGGGAGAACAAGACAGAATCTGCAACACCAAACCTTTCTTAACAGTAGGTTTAAGGAATTGATTGCCATCTTGAAATGTAGGAGCTGAAGGAATAAGGCCCTAAAGAAGAATTGACTTGCCAAGGTAGTCAAACTTCATGGTGAGTTGTTTGAAATCCCACTGAATAGGGCCTAAGGAATATAACCACTGTGTACCCAATACAACATCACAGCCTCCTAAAGATAGAACATTAAGATCAACCCCAAAGTAAGAACATTGAATCTTGAGCTGAACAGCAAAACAGGCTCCCTCAGTCTTGAGAACAGCCCCATTGGCCACCTTAACCTCAAAACAATCCTTAGTTGAAATAGGCAGCTGCAACTCCTTCCACAATGCAATATCTATGAAGTTATGAGTACTTCCACTATCAATCAAGATCACCATTTCTTGTTGATTGATTCTACCCCATACTCTCATGGTGCTAGGTGAGGGACTACCTAACAAAGCATAAAGGGTAATTTCTGCCACTCCTTCATGAATACTGCCCTCCTTATGCTGCTGTAAGATCAACTCAGAGTTTGGTGTAGCCTGTACTTCCTTCAATTGACAATCTGACAAACTCTGGCAGCCCACATCATGTAATCCCTCCATAAGAAAAATTCTTGGTGTTTTACACTTGTGCCCTATAACCCACTTAACATCACAGTAATAGCACAATCCCTTTTTCCTCCTCTCATCCATCTGAGAAGGAGAAATCCTTTGAATTACCATCTTACCACCTTTAGGATCAATCTTGGACACTGGTGGAGGGCCTAGAATTGAAGTTTTAGGTCCTTCACCCCAATGTTTAATACTTCTCCTACTAGCCATTATATATTCCTCTTGGATTTTTGGTAAACCAAAGGTTGCATTAAGGCTTTGAGGATTAAGCATTCTGACTGGCAGTCTGATCTCATCTCTTAGACCACTCAAGAAACAGCTCAGCTTATGCTTCTCTGACAATTCCTTGATTATGTTTGAGAGAGCTTCACATTGACCCTTGTACACAACCATACTACCAACTTGCCTCAACCGGGTCAAGGTTTCCATTGGGTCATCATATGCTGATGAGCCAAATCTCACATGCAAAGATCTTACAAAGGCCTCCCAACTAGTGAATTACCTAGCCTCTTCTGCTTCTTGAAATCAAATCAGGGCCTCCTTTTCCATATGATAAGAAGCTAGCAAAATTTTTTGATTAGGAGGAGTGCCATATAACTGGAAAAACTGATGAGCCTTATAGACCCAGCTCGAGGGATTCTCACCCCTGAATTTTGGGAATTCTAACTTCTCACTTCGTGGAATAGTTGCCATGGTTGTATCTTGATGATTCGGAGAAGAAGGAACTTGCGGTGGAGTTGATTGCCGTTGCCATTGACTGCCAGCTTCTGTAAGCCCTTGCACAGTTTGAGATAGGGTCTGTAACATACCAGTAACAACATCCATTCTCTGATGAAAGATACTAGTAATCGTATCCAATTTCTGATGAATTCCATGGAGTTCTTGATCATGTTGGTCTGAGGTTTGAGAGAGGTAAGTGATCTTATCATTAAGAGCAGAGATGGATCGAGTCTCTGTCATGGTGGCAGAGATTGGCTCTGATACCAATTGATAAGAATTTCCTATTCTAACAAACAGCCATAGAGAATTGGGAATATGAACAGAGCAGGGAGATATTAGAGGGAGAGTGAGAGAGAGAGAGATAGAGATAGAGAGGAAGAGAAAGATAGATTTGGGAAGAAGAATTGGGAATTACATTACTCTTTTCATGATCTGATACAATGAACCTCTTGATCCCTTTATACACGGCTTAACAGAACTATCAACAATGGTATCATTCTTGTAACTGTTTCTAACTAACTAACTAACTACCCTAATCAGTTGTAATTAACAACTAATACCAATCCCACTATTAACTATTTCATAGGCTAATTACGCAATCACTAAGAATTGGCTATACTCCAATATACATGGTAGCAGCAACTGTTACTCACAGGCACAGGTAGCCCTTGGCCACATCAGCTTCTCACGCATCAGGTATCAGCTCCTCACGCATCATGCATTAGTAGGCCATATCAGCTACAACACCAACACCAGAGCAATCCTATCACTATGACACAATCGTAACCACCTCCACCAAAGCTCTAGAATAAAGCCACCAGTAACACACACATGCGCACACTCAAAGAGAGAGAGAGAGAGAGAGAGAGAGAGAGAGAGGAATGAGAAGAAAATGTAAGGGTCATAATTTATGTAATTGACATATCCTACAAACAAAACACATTTTATATGTAATTGAGTCTTAGTTTTTAGTGTGTTCAAGAAGACCCTAAGTTTGAATAACAAGTGGTATTATTCAAGACACAAGACTGCTCAAGAAAAGTTAAAATTGCTCATCCTGATACCTACTCGATACATGTTGATCTATCAAGAGTTAATGAACCTTGATACCTGTTTGATGCCTCTCTATTTATCGAGACTTGGGTAAATTGAATTTAAAATTTAGTTTTCGGCCCATGATGACTTTTCTAGGAATTCATGTACTAGGTTTTAGAACATATAAAAGACATATTTTATAGTTGTTATCAAGTAGAGAGAGAGACACACGGATAATAGGAGTTGCTAAGACATTTTGTGCACCTAAGGTTTTTTGCCCAGCTACTTCTGGCTCATCCAAGTGTGGATTGAAGAACTCTGCAAAGCTTCAATAAAAAAAAGTTTATTGTGGAGTCAGTCATGGATATGGAGATTCTAGCAAAGGAGAAGTCTTCTACAAGATTAAGTCTAATTGGGGATTAGAGCTGAGACTGGTATAGCTTAGAAGGTTATACTGTAGGTAAGTACTCAGGATAGGATTGTAGGGTAAGATTCATTATACTTGTAACCATTTTTCTTGATTAGTAGATTCTACGGGAGTGGTAACCTCAAATTCATTAGATGGGGTTTTGCGTGAGAGGGTTTTCCCCCATTGTGATCAAATCACTATGTCAAACTTAATTTCTTGCACTCTATTTAGTTTGGTGATTTGATTGTGCCTTAGCTTGATTTACATGTATTATTAACTAATTAATCAATTTGGGTAATTGGATTAATTAACTGTGGTCAATCTATAACCCAACAAAAAATACAAAATAAGTAGGAAAAAAATGGAAAAAGAATTTAAAAAATGAATTATATGAATTAATAGGAAAAGTATGTTGATAATATTTAAATGGTAATTGTTAATGCACACACAATACACTTTTTTTTTTTTTTTGAACTGAAATTTGTGTAATAGGCAATGTGTAATAAACATTGCTTGCTTTTAATAAGGCTTAAATCGAGTTTGGAATAGAAAGCTACTTCATGTTGAGCTTAGTGGCATTTAATGGCAATTTCGCAGCAATGAACATAGATGGAAGGACTTGAATCAAAGCACTATATAATAGTTAAGGTCTAAAATTCAAATTTTAACTTTAAGAGGCAAAATCAAATTGATCCCAAACTTAGAGGAGTCACAATTTACAAATTAGTCAGGTTGCCACTAAAGTAGGTTTGGTTGATTCCACTCCATTTGTAGGTGGCTTGAAAAGTCCCTTTGATATATATGCTTGTATGTGATCGGGTTTTTGAAGTAGAGCTTGAACTCTACAATAGAAATTGGAAAATATTGAATAGTAACAACTAAATGGCTGATAGAGAGAACAAGAGAAATGGAGTAGAGGGCATATTGTACCCTCTAGGGGTTTGAGACAAGGGGACCCTTTATCTCCGTATCTTTTCCTCTTATGTTCTGAGGGACTTAATGGGTTGATAAATAATGCGGTGTATGAAGGAAAAATTCAAGGTTGCTCTCTTTGTAGATATGGTCCAAAGATATCTCACTTGTTCTTTGCAGATGACAGTTTGCTATTTTGTAGGGCGAGTTTGGGGGATGTCACAACCATCCAAAATATTTTGGAGGTGTATGAATCTGCATCTGGTCAACAAATAAATAAAGAGAAAACCACTCTCTTCTTTGGCAAGACTGTTAGTGAAGGGGTAAAGAATTCAATGAAAGAATTCCTTGGGGTATCAAAGATAAAACAATATGAAAAATATTTGGGCCTACCAGCAATTGTGGGGAAAAATAGAAGAGCAAGCTTGAACTACATAAAAGATCGAGTGTGGAACAAATTGCAAGGGTGGAAGGAAAAACTCTTATCTCAAGCCGGAAAAGAAGTGTTGTTAAAAGCGGTGGTACAAGCTATACCTACTTTTGCAATGGGGTGTTTCAAGCTCCCGGTGGGATTATGTAGGGATATTGAGATGCTTATTTGGAAATTCTGGAGGGGACAAAGGGGGGAAAGAAGGAAGATTCATTGGAAAAAATGGGATTTACATTGTAAACCAAAGAAAGAAGGTGGGTTGGGCTTTAAGGAGCTTGCAAAGTTTAATGATGCAATGTTGGCAAAACAGGTATTGAGACTTATCCATGATAAAAACTCCTTATTTTATCGTGTGTTCAAGTCAAAATACTTTCCAAATGGTACCATTTTTGATGCCAAGCAATCTTCGGGGTCATATGCTTGGAAGAGTATCTTGAAGTCTAGAAAAGTAATTTCCATGGGTGCAAAATAGAGAGTTGGGGATGGTATGTCCATCAGTGTTTTCAAAGACAAGTGGTTACCTGATGCCATGGGTGGGAGAGTGATTGGGGCAGTTCAAGGAGTGGATGAAAGCATAATGGTGGCTGACTTGATTGATGCTAGATTGGGATGTTGGAAAAATCATTTAATTGATTCATGCTTTATACCTTCTGTTGCAACAAGGATTAAAGCAATTCCTCTATCTGACTTACCACAACCAGATATGTTATATTGGGCTTTTGAAAGGAATGGAGCTTATTCAGTTAAATCTGGGTACCGTGCTCTATGTGAGGAAGAAAGGAGTGGTGAAGCCTCAAGTTCAAATTCGGGGCTGGTAGCTGGGTTTTGGTCGAAATTATGGAAGCTAGGTGTACTGGGGAAAGTTAAGCACTTCCTTTGGAGAGCTTGTACAGATAGCTTGCCAACCAGAATTAATTTGATGAAAAGGAAAATTTTGAATGATCCGATCTGCCATTTGTGTGGCCGAGCTGATGAAGATACGCTCCATGCAGTGTGGGGCTGTGAGGCTGTCAAACAGGTATGGGACTGTGATTTCAACTGGGTAAACAGATTTGAAGCAGCACATGGTTCATTTCAAGACTTGGTAGAGATGGTCCTGTCAAAACCAAGAGTGCGTGAAGATTTTGCAACAACAGCATGGTTTGTATGGGCACATAGAAACAAGTCTAGACTGAATGAAAAAACAACTCCACTCAATGGTATTAGAGAGGCAGTACGAAATTTTCTGCACCTGTTTCAGTCTTGCTGTGAACCACCTGTGAGTTATAAGAAGCAGAGACGACGCAACTGGATACCTCCGAAACCAGGCGAGTATAAAGTCAATTTTGATGGAGCATTGTTTAATGAAAGTGAGGAAGCAGGTTTGGGCATTGTGGTACGTGACTCAGGAGGATTAGTTGTGGCGGCAATGGCAGAAAAAATAAGCAAGCCACATTTTGTGGAGTGTCTTGAGGCGCTGGCAGCAAGGCGTGCGGTGATTTTTGCAAAAGAAATTGGGTTACAACAATCCCATTTTGAAGGTGATTCAGAAACAGTCATCAAAGGGCTGTTGGAGGGGGGTATGCAATCCTCATCTATAGGGCATTTGTTTAGAGACATTTTATTTCATGTTAGCTCCATGCGGAGTTTCTCTTTTGCTCATGTTGTAAGGCAAAGTAATGCGGTAGCACATACTTTAGCCCAAAGAGCAAGATTATCTTTTCCTTTTTTTGCTTGGATGGAGTCTGTTCCGCCAGACATTGTCGATTATGTAACTACTGATATCCACATTGTGGAATAATCAATAAAATCAGCAAGCTATCTTTTCTCTCAAAAAAAAAAGAAAAAAGAAATGGAGTAGATAGAGTGTGGGTACAATGGTTTTTTACGCAATGTAATTTTTTTAGTGTGCTTATGTCAATCTAATTGGGGTATTTATAGACATCCAAAATTCTCAAAATCCACTTCACTTCCTAGTTCCTAATGCTCTCTTATCCAAGTCATTGCCTCCATTCACAGGCTCAATATTTTTGAAAAAGTGGATCCACTTCAATTGCATATGTTGACCACATCAAACCCCGCAAATTCAACATGGACAAACTTGCAATATCCATTATCTCTTAACAATTTAACGAAATAATAAGCGATACAAAAAAAAAAAAAAATGGCATGCAATGACTAAGATGACTATTTGGTGATACAAATACAAATACGGGCTATTTGGCCACTAAAAAATGATCATAATTATTAAGCGTGTTTTTTTAGTTGTTTAAATAAATCCTCTTTCCCCAATCTCATTAGTCTCCTTGGCCAAAGCATGTCAACACTCTAATTTTCATGATTCTTTTCTGATCTTATCGTCTTAATTATGACCCATTTTTTTGTTCGACAAAAGATCCATTTATATACAATAATCATATTGTAGTGGGTATAGTTTAGGAGCTCAATCCTCATTTCAATCCAAGTAAAGTCCTCTTTGATCATTTAAGACTAATTAGTACAACAAATCAGTGGTCAATAGAAGGAGGGAGGTTATTATTTAATGGTTTAGGAAGAACCCAAAAAAAGTAAAGAGAAAAAAAAAACCCCCAAGTCCAATTCCAAACAAGTAGTTATATAAGATTATCAATAATGAGGAACTTGTTAAAAAGTGATTTGAAGAAATTGGTTATTGCCAAAATTTATGTACCTAAAGTAGTTGTATATTGTTTGAACTTGTGCTGTGTGATTAACAGGAAGAAGAAGAAGATTACTACTTACTAGAGGAGAATTTTAGAATCCTGTGATTCAATCTCAATATTACTAGACATGCATTCATAGATGGATGGCCATGAAGAACAAACTTCCCTCCAAGAATAGGATGCTCAAATGGGGTTATAATGGAGATACTACTTGTCCTTTTTGTAGGAGTTGTATTGAGTGCAGAGATCACATTTTCTTTGAATGCCCCATGTCAAAGAGGATTTGGAGAATAAGCATCAGTCTTTGCCTTTGTTGCAGGTGAAGAGCAGAAGGTAGAGGAAGTCATTTCTAGTGATGCAGGTTCTCGTGATGAAGTCTTCAGGTTCTTCAACTAATGGAACAATTCCTAGTCTTGCAACGATGAAGATGAAAACGGTGTCATGTTGATGTCTATCAACTATATGCACCGTATCATTAAAATCAAAACACTGTCGTTTTGTCTTAGCTTGTCTATGATCAAAGCCATAACGCAGCGTTTGATTTAGTTAGATATTTAGTCTTTAAAGTGTAGTTATTTCACTTGTGTATTTAGTGGTTAATCAGTTAAGACTCTATTATAACTACTTTCGTGATTTAAGTTCTCTCTCTCTTTTGTTTATGTATATAAGCACAGTAAAGCTCAATGATATAACTGATTTAGCCATTTTATGAAATTATCGAAATCCCTTTCTGTTTTCCTCTTTGATCAATTTCTTTTTGTTTTACTCCTTTGTTCATGGTATCAAAGCTTTACTTCCATGGCATCTATAAATCCAAATTCTTCTTCAACCTCATCTTCCACTTCAACCAGAGTACCTACAATGGCTAATTCCAGTACTCACATCAATCCCTTACTGTTACTACTATCAAATGTCATCTATGATGACTGTCAAGCTAGATTACTCAAATTACATTGTCTGGAAGCATTAGATTGAAGTAATTTTGGAGACTTATTCTATGATTGATGCTATTGATGAGACTACTATGGCATCAGATCAGTTCTTGAAGGATTCCTTGGGCAATTTTACAACAGTGATCAATCTTGCTTTTTTCAATTGGAAGAATCGTGAACAGGCCTTGTTCACATTTCTCAATTCAACACTTTTTCCTTCTGTTCTTACTCTTACTGTAGGACAAAAATCTGGTAGAGGTGTTTGGAAAGTTTTGGAGAAACAATTTGCTTTAGTTTCTAGGTCCAGTGTGATGAGCCTCAAAAACGAGTTGAATGCTATCAAGAAAGGAACAAATTCCGTTGATGTATATTTTCACAAAATCAATCAAATTCGAGACAAACTGGCTGCTGTATCAGTTGTTCTTAATGATGAAGATTTGTTTCATGTTGCTCTTGATGGTCTGCCATCAAAGTATAACTCATTTAGTTCTGCTATAACAACTCATAGTGATGTTCTTTTAGTCGAAAAACTTAATACTCTTCTCAATGCTAAAGAGAGGACTATCAAGAAGAGATCTTGTATAGTTGATGCAACATCCATGACAATGGTTGCAAATTACCAATCTCAAGGGTTTTCTAGAGGAAGAGGTAGGCATAACAATCAAAGAGGCCATGGAGGTGAAGGTAGAGGAAATTTCAGTGGTGGTGGTTATAATGCCAATTCCTCAAATGGTAATTTCAAAACTAACCTCCCTTAGTATAATCAATCTCAATCTAGTCAGGCAAGACCTCCAGGATTTCAGCACCAACATTTCAGCAAGGATTTTAGGGACAAACTCAAAGACCATAATGTCAAATCTGTGGAAAGAATGGACTTGTGGCTCTTGATTGCTATCACAGGATGGACTTTGCTTTTCAAGGCAAGCATGCTCCATCAAATCTTGCTGCAATGGTAGCTAATTCTGCTCAGGTTCATGAAGCTAATTGTTGGCTTACAGATACTGGATGTTTTGATCATGTGATACTTGAACTTGCTAATCTTTCCTTGCAAAAACAGTCTGCTTCAGGTACTAAGACAGTGACTGTTGGGAATGGCCAAGAGCTGCCTATTACTTATATTGGCAATGGAGAGTTGTGTACTTCATCTCATAACTATAAGCATGATGGTATACTTAGAGTTCCTAATCTTGCTTCAAAACTTCTATTTGTCCATAAGCTTTGTTTACAAAATAATGCATACTACTATTTTGATGCTTATAGATTCTCTATCCACGATTTACTTTCAGGGAAGATCCTTAACAAAGGATTGAGTAAAGATGGTATCTATCCTATTCCAACATCATTTTCTTTGTCATCAAACTCATCCACTTCTACTGCTTACACTACTTCTCAAGTTCATCATCCTCCACTTGCTTCTGCCTTATCTTCTATTAATTCTGCTCAAATCTTGCTTTGGCACTAAAGGCTTAGACATCCAACTGCAAAACTTCTTCACTCTGCTATACAATTTGTAAATCATGCTTTTACTTTTAATAAGATTGATGAGTGTTGCTCGTCTTGTACTTCTTGTATTAGTGCAAAGATGCATAGATTTCTTTTGAATAAACATGATATTCAATCTACTTCTATGCTTCAAATTGTGCATTCTGATGTTTGGGGTCCTGCTCTCATTTCATCTTTGTTTGGCTACTTTTACTATGTTGTGTTCATTGATGATTACACTAGGTATACCTGGTTCTTTTTACTTAAACAAAAATCTGAGTTGTTTGCTGTGTTTAAGCATTTTAAGAATCTGGTTGAAACTCAATACTCTTCTAAAATTAAAGTACTTGGGTCTGATAATGGTGGAGAGTATCTTAATTCTCAATTTCAAAGTTTTTGTTATGATAATGGTATTCTTCACCAAACTTCCTACCCTCACGTCCCTCAACAAAATGGTGTCTTAAAAAGGAAACATAGGCACATTGTAGAAACTAGTTTAGCAATGTTGTATCAGTCTCATTTACCAATGAATTTTTGGTCCTATGCCTTTTCCATTGCATCATTTCTTATCAATAGGTTGTCTTCATCTATTCTTGGATTTATCTCTCCTTGGGAAAAGGTTAATTTTGTTTCATCACCTTTGTTAGCACTTAGGACATTTGGCTGTGCTTGCTACCCCTATCTTAGACCCTATAACAAACATAAACTTCAGCCTAGGTTTGTGGAGTGTGAGTTTCTCGGGTACCCTCCTTTGTCCAAAGGTTATATGTGTTTGGACCCTACTACAAATAAGATATACACTACTTGCTATGTTTTGTTCAATGAGAGTGCTTTTCCTTTTGCTGACAGGTCTAATCTTACTAATGCCAATGTTCCTTTCTCTACTACTATCTTAGAGTCTAATTGGTTTTCTATCAATTTCACTCTTCCTAGTTCTTCTTCTACCGTACCATCCTCTTCCACCTCTCATTTGTCTACTTCTACAGATTCTTTTCCTTTAGATATTCTTCATTCTATAGTGTTTAGCTCTTGTGTTCATGATCCACCATTATCTTCTCTTCCTTCATCATCTCAATCTAGCTCTTCTTCAATTCCTAATATATTTGCTTTTACATCATCTGCTCAAACCTCTTCTCTTCCTATTAATACTCATCCCATGCTTACAAGATCAAAACTAGGTATTGTAGACACCGCATTTTGTACCCATTAGTAAATTTTGGTCCCCGACCCCAGTGATGAGCTTGACATATGTCAACCAAGGGTAATTAAAGAATTCACAATAGTTTGGAAGTAATCATAACTCAAAAGTGCTCAAATCGCTTTGAAATCAATATTGAAAAATGACATTTTCTCACTGTTTTGGCCATAAATTTTGATCCACAAAGTAATTTTAAGTGAGGTTTACTTCATTGGTAAGAAGACATCCTAGGCTTCAATTTGAACACAAATTTTGCCTAATTTGGACTTATATTGAGTGAGTTATGATTGTTTGAAGTTAGGCCAATTGGGCAGTCCGATTTTCTGGGTTTTAAATTTTCATTTTAAGAGCACAAAACATCATTATTTGATGTGGGTCAGCCCATAGACCCTTAAGCACGACCAGAGATCATTAAACAGCCCCCAAAACCCTAATTTTTACTTATAAATACTCACCTTATGCCTCCAATCAAAACCCTAACTAGAGAGAGTGATTTTTTAGCCTCCATCTTCTCAAAAACCCTAATTCTCTTTTCCAAAACTCACACACAGCCCCTTAGCACGTTTTTTACAAATTAAAAACCTCTCTTTAGTTAGTTCTAAGGTAGAAACTATTTTCCAAAATTGATTTCTCAAAACCTTTTTCAATTAAAGTTTGTTCTTGAGTTGTGATTACCTAAACTATTGTGTTCTTTTGATTATTATTGTCTTATCAATCTAATCTTTGTGTTGTAAGCACTGAGGGGTCAGTTAAACAAAATCTAAATTCACGATCTAAAGCAAGGTGAGTGTTCTTTCCATGAACTCTTCCTTTGTTTAATAGGATTCACATGAGTTTCTTTACATAGCTTTTATATTTGTTTTATTTGATTTGTTTGATGTTCATGATTATGTTTGATATGTATTAATTTTCTTATTGTTCTTATATTGTTATTGCAGTCCCTAGGTTAATTTAATATGTTTATTGATTTAATGTAGTTTAGTTTAATTGCTTGTTTTGTTTCATGTTTTGTTGTTTATGTTGATGTTTTATGTTTTTGTTTTAGGTTAGTTTAGTTCTTTAGAGTTTATAACATGCTTGTTTGATCTCAAATGTTATATGTTTGTTTGATTAAACCTCTAAAAATGTAGTTTTTTTTTTTTTTTTTTTGAATCTGTATTAAAGGCTGCTTACGCATACCTGAGTATGCGCACGCACCCTAAATCCAGATTAGGGTAAAATCTTGTTTTTATTATCTTTGATCATTTTCCATATGTTATTTGATTTTGTTTGACTCTGTTTTAGGTTAATTATTTAGGTTTAATTATTTTCCATGTTGTTTGAGTATTTTTTGCCATGTTTAGTTTATTTGATTTTCTTTCCTTGTGTGTTTTTATTGAATTGTCAACTTGCCATGTTTATTTTATTTTATTTTTTGTTTTATTTGTTTCCTTTTATATTGCGATATGTCTTTAGCATGTTGTGTGTTTTACTTTCCTTAAGTGCATGATGTATATTTAGGTTAAGGATTAGGGATTTTTTAATAAACTCTTAAATTAAATATGGCCTAGCAACACATAATGGAGGCTGGCCCATAAGCCGGGCGATTTTGGGTGCCTAACACCTTCCCAAGCCGTACCCAAACTCCGGACCCATAATTTGGTACGTGGACTCATGTGTGTAAGTGATTGGCCTAAAGGGCCCAATATAGTTCCTAGACCTAATCTAGGTGGCGACTCCATTAGTCCATAGGCATCCACAAGCCTAGAATTCTTAAGGTGATCTTTGATTACACATATTAGGAATCTCCATAATTTGTAACAACTATCAAACATCCTTAATGGGCAGCTGCTATGGATTCTGAGTTTTATTCTCTGCTTAAATAGCAAACTTGGTCCCTTGTTCCACCTCTTGTAGACAAGAATGTTGTCACCTGTAAGTGGGTTTATAAGCTAAAGAGGCACAGTGATGGAACTATAACCAAGTACAAGGCTAGACTAGTAGCTAGGGGGTGTCTTTATTAGTATGGATTGGATTGTGAGGAAACTTTTAGCCCTGTGGTTAAACCTACCACTGTCAGATTGCTACTTGCACTTGCTTTGAATTATGGTTGGCCTCTTAAGCAATTGGATGTGAGCAATGCCTTCCTACATGGCATTCTTAAAGATGTGGTTTGTATGACTCAGCCTCAACGCTATGTGGATCAGTCTTGCCCTAATCATGTTTGTCTTTTACATAAAGCTTTATATGGTCTAAAACAGGCTCCAAGAGCCTGGTTTGAAAGATTTAGCTCTTAGTTACTTCATGTTGGTTTTGTTGCTTTTGGTGTTGATGGAAACTTGTTCATTTATAATCACGATTCTCATCTGATTTTCCTGTTACTCTATGTGGATGATATCATTGTTACTAGAAATCATCCAGACTTTATTTCATCTTTTCTTGGTGTTTTGAGTAATGATTTTGATCTTAAGGACTTAGGCAGATTGCATTATTTCTTGGGGCTTCAGATAGACTATACACTTGGTGGTGTATTTGTTCATTAGACTAAATATACACTAGATCTTCTCAAAAAGTTTTCCATGTCTGGTTGCAAGCCTTGCAAAACCCCCTACTCTTCGAATACTCATCTTCTTGCCAATGATAGTCCTTTGCTACTAGATCTAACACTTTATAGAATCATGGTGGGTGCTTTGCAGTACCTGACTTTCACTAGGCATGACTTGTCTTTTGCTATACAACAAGCTTGCAATTCATGAGTAATCCTACTTTTAATCATCTTCAAGTATCTAAGAGAATTTTGAGATATCTTCAAGGATCAATTCATCAAGGATTGACCTTTACACTTGGTCCTTCGACACTTTTTGCCTACAGTGATGCATACTAGACTAGTGATCCTATGGACAGAAGGTACATTTCTAGCATTTTAGTGTTTCTTGGCAATTCACCAATTACTTAGTCTGCCAAGAAACAAGCTGTAGTCTCTCGTTCATCAACTGAGGCAGAATATCGAGCTCTGGCATCTTCTGCAACTAAGCTCTATTGGACTAGAATGCTTCTCAAGGATTTTGGTGTTTTTCTTACTAATCCTCCTATATTGTGGTATGATAATGTCTCAACACTTGCTATTGCTTCAAATCTGGTCTTTCATGCTCACACCAAGCATATAGAAGTGGATTACCATTTTGTTCGTGAGAGGGTTTTGAGGCATGTTCTTCAAGTCAAATTTATTGCCTCTCAAGATCAATTGGCAGATATTCTAACTAAAGGATTGGCTTCTCCTCATTTTCCATGGTTGGCTTCCAAACTTGTGTGGAAATTCCCCATGAGCTTGAAGGGGGATTGATAGGCTAAGAATGTATTGATCCCTTGTAATAAATTAACCAATTAATTAGTTAAGTTAATTAATGAATTCAATTAACATGCAATAAGCGTGGTAGCACAAAAAAATCACCAGCTAAGTTATATGCAACAAAAAATAAAGTTGACATGGTGATTTGTTTATGAATGGGGAAACCTTCAAGGAAAAAACCTCACCGGGTGAATTTAAGGTCACAACTCCCGAGAAACCACTATTATCATAACAAGAGGTTACAAGTAAATGGAATCCTAGTACCTAATACCAACCTACAGTTGAACCCTTACTCGAATACACAATTGGACTTGTTCTGTAATGACAATCTCTCCTTTTCAATGCACGGCTCTGAGTATGTGACTAAACAATCGATGCACGAATTCAAGTACGTGACTAACCACCAACTTGAGAAGGATGTTGGCTGCAAAGTTCTTCAATTCATCCACACGATGAAGATTACGAAGCTCCTTGGTTACAAAACCCTACGGCGTACAAACACAGCAGCTTCTTCAAGAGAAAGATGAACTAGGGCATATGTCTCCAGTCACAATATGCTTGCAACAACAAGCGCAACAATCTTGTGACGACATTAGCCAATTCTAAATGACATATGTTCTTAACATGATTCGCATATGTCCTAACAATCTCCCTCTTTAGCAATTCGTGAAAAAACCACAACAAACAAATGAAAATATGAGATAAGTCATAAATCACTCAACTCATACTCACTTGTTGAATACAATAAAATCTATCCTAACACAAATTCTTGAAAAACTTTGCAAGAAGAGAGTTCATGGCTAGAAAGACTTTAACAACCAGTATTTTTGAAACACTTTAAACAAAACTCATCACAGCATTTTAGTGTGAAACAGAAATAAAAGATTGCATACAATAAATAAGAAGCATGTGCATAAAGAGAGGAAAAAAAAAAAAAAACAACACATGAAGAGATAGGTGAAAGAATGTAATAATAACCTCAATATATATATATATATATATATATATATATATATCAGTAAGAGTACAAGGTTTGCTGTCACAGTGTAAGAACAATATATCTAAAAAGAAAAGAAAAGAAAAGATACAAAAAGTCCTTACTACATCCCTCATAAACAAACACTCCCCCTAACAAAAAAAATCTCCTATACTAACTTTTTCCCTAAGTATATGACTACTTTCATACCCAAAACTACTTCCCCTTTTTGTCACGAATGACAAAGGGTAAGTCACTGAGAAGCAGTCATCTCATCGTCATCAGAAGAGCTAGCATCTTCATCCTTACCAGCATTATGACCATCAGAGTCACCATCGTCGTCCTCGTCCTCAGAAGCCTCTGGAGAAGTAGAAGGAGACTCTACAAAGCCACCAAGGCGAGCCTGTCGTCATGCAATACGATCAACACGGGTGTTCACTTGACACAACTCATCATTGAGAGTGTCAAGGCAAGCATCCATGTGTAGAAGCTACGCCATGACCACCTCGAGGGTTACACTACCCGCAAAAGAAGAAGGAGCGGATGTGGATGGAGCTGAAGAAGCTGGAGGAGTCGCCGTCTTGGTTCGTGGCTGCTTCGGTCAAAGCTAGGCCTTGCTCCGTCTAATGGTTGCCACGTTAATGGCACACATGACAGAGAAGTGAGGAGACTCGAGTTAGGAGACAGACGTATGGCGAATGATCCGCGTGATAGCAGAAAGGAAAATAAGCTTATCACAGGTCACCGTATCCTTATAGACATCTATAAGGGAGAGTATGAAGTGAGAGGGAAAGTCTATGCTAAGCCCCTCAAGGAGGGATAACAAAAATCGAGCACGAGGCTCAATAATTGAATTATAGTGAGACAAGGGATGTAAAACAAATGTCATCACCATATTCAAGAACCTCGGACCCTTTGCAAAGTCTAAGCAAAGGGTGTTTTGATGGTCACCCTAAGATGAGGGTGTCTCACAGAAAAGAGACATGAGTTCGTCTTTGGACACAGTCCAAAGATGAGGACAGCCGGGGTAATCAGGATGTGATACCCTCGGGACATGTAGCACATTAAAGATAAGCTCCAGAGTGACTACTATACGTATACCTCGAATAGAAGTGAGAAAGCGAGGTATAGAAGAATCAAATTTGTGCATGTTGGAGTAGAACTCCTGTTTGATCACGGAGGGACAAGTGACTGAGATTTTACAAAGGGGCTCCCAACCCTTACTGTAGATGATAGTGGGTAAGTCAGTATTGAAGAAATCCGAAAGAACAACTTGGCGTTCCGAATGAATGCTGCATCGAGAAAAGTTCTCTGAAAAGTCCTTACGGGCTTTATCATCACGGAACTTGACATGAGAAGGGGTAGGATCAACAGAGGAAGAAGATGATGCCTCGGAACGAAGAGGGTTCTGGGATAGAGTAGACTTGCTCTTTTTAGGTGCCATGAGCAGACTAACAGAGAGAGAGAGAGAGAGAGAGAGAGAGAGAGAGAGAGAGAAACAAGCAGAAAAGTACCAAACACAGTTAATATCAATAAAAAGGAAAGGAATGGTATGTATGCATGAAAATGTGACATACAACAATAAATACATCATGGGCTTAGCCCAATCCAATCCTACCAGCACACAAGATTTCAACATAGACCAATGGCTTTTGGTGCATTTTTAAGCCTACAAAATAAATAAAATCCAAAGTCTAAGAATCATGATAATGGTTGAAATAAATAAATACTATGTTTAGCATAATAGCTTTGATTAAGTCATTAATTAAAGATCTTAATGATGTATTTTAAATGATTTCGAATATTAGAGAATAATTAATTAAGTGTCATATGTCCAGTAATGGGATGAGTCCAAAATAGTCCATATCTAGTTGTGATTTATGGCCCATGTTCAACATAATAAGGTATGTCCAGTTATGGTCTATGTCCATATAATGTATGTCAAGTAATTTATGTTCAGCTGTGGTTCATGTCCAAATAATATATGTCCAACGGTGGTTTATGTCTGAATAATATATGTCCAGCGGTGGTTCATGTCCAAATGATATATGTCCAGCGGTGGTTTATGTCCAAATAATATGTGCCCAGTAGTGAGATGGATTCAATTTATTAATACATATGTTTATTACTGAAGCATCCATGTTTATTAAATAGTGAGATAATATTAAAGTAGTTTGCATCCAGCAGTACAATAATGATAAGTTAACATATACTTAATAATATAATCTTGAAGATAGAGAAACATTGACTCTTCTTGTATGTTTTTGATTCCATTTGTATAGCATCACTTTATATGATTTGTGGCTCTAGCCTTAAAGCATTAGTGAGTTGAGAATATTCCAACGGTATTATAATATTAGTCTATCGGCACAATGATAATGAATTAAAATATACTCAATAATGTAAATTTGGAGATAAAGACACAATGACTTATCTTTACATGGTTTGTGGCCCTAGCCGTATAACATTTGTGGATTAATACAATTCCAATAGTGCGATAATATGAATCTAGCAGTGCAGTATGATATTACAAGTCCTTTCACAGTAATTTCATGATTAAGGGGAAAAATAGGTGCAACTAGAGGGAGAGAGAATATGTCCAACTGTGTGCATAGGTTGGTTAAGTTTATTCCCTTTATCATGCACTTAAATGATTTTTCCCATGCAATACTTTTTTAGTTTTTAGTCAAATATGAATGATATTGCCTTCTATAAGAAGGACTTTCAATATTATAAGTTTGTGCATTTCATAAGAATGACTATTAGCATTATAATTATATGCCTTCCATGAGAAGGGTTTTTGTAACATGTTCTTGGAAGAGTGTTTGATATCTTTTAAGGTGTATGGAGATGGTAAGAAACGTAAAAGTTTTGTGAGATATGGTGTTTGTAATATGTATGAGAAATATATGTAGACACTTTGTTGAATATGGATCTTGTATATATATACTTTGTGAGACATGAAGTTTAAAGACATATGAGAAGTATGTATGGATATTTTGTGAGGAATGTGTTCGTAAAATATAAGGAAGTATGAAGATATTGAGGCTAAATATAGTAAATAAATGAGATTATAGTTGCTGTTGGAGTGGTTTTTTGTGTTATGTCATGGGTTATGTTACTTTCAAAGAAGAGAGATGGAGAAGGAGATGGAGATGTGTTTATGAGCAGTAAAATGATGAAGTTTAAGAATATTGAGGATGAGAGAGTAAGTATATGA
Organism: Quercus lobata; assembly: GCF_001633185.2. Lineage (NCBI taxonomy): Eukaryota > Viridiplantae > Streptophyta > Magnoliopsida > Fagales > Fagaceae > Quercus > Quercus lobata. The sequence continues at coordinate 21,725,413 of NC_044904.1, read as the reverse complement.
TGGGTAATGGGTGTGTTGTGTTGTGTTGTGTTGAAAGAGTTGTGACTTGGTCCTTTTTATATAGAGCCAAGTATGTAACTAAGTTTGAATTAGTCAAAGGGAAAATCAGCAAATAAGGAAAAGTTTTTGGCAAAGTAATTCCTTAGTTGATTTTTGGGTTTTAGTTAAAAGAGGAAATTATGAGATTTAAGTATAGTAGCTGCTGCAGTTGACACCTGTATAGTAGTAACTGTCCTGACATAGCCGGATGATGTAAGCTAGGTGATGTCTTCTGCTGGAGAAAATGTTTAGCATTAAATTCATGGGTTTAGTTGAAATGGTAAGATAGCTTTTATGGGATCCTTCTATTTCTAGTATTGTAGTGGGAGGCTAAAAATTTGCCTTACAATGGTAAGATTTCTTTTATGGGATCCTTCTTTTGGTATAGCAGGTAGTTGCTGAGATTGACCATTAATGGGCTAGTGATGTCATTTTGGACGTGTCCTTTACTAGAACTTTTGCTAGAGTTGATGCAGCTTCTGTTGGAGCTATTGTAGCTTCTGCTGGAGTTGCTACTAGTACTTTTTGGCTAAGTTTCCACTTTTGAAAATTATATGTTTAGTCATGTGTTTGGGATGAAAATTGTTAGGTTCTAAAGTTTAGGATTTTATGTATTTAGAAATCTAATGTGTATTGTTGGCAAACCATGATCAAAACAATGTGTTTAGAAGTGTTTAAAGCTAGCTCAAAGTTGTGTGTCAATGTAAAGTTGGAATCGAGTTTATAGCAGGAAGCATTGTGCCTTTCGGCCTGGCTCGATCGATCGAACGACAGGCACGTCCAACTCAGCCCTATTTGTTTTAAAACGTTTTTAGGGTTTCTTATTTGTCCTAAGTATAAAAGGCAAACCCTAGCCACGTTTTAGTGTTGCTCATAATTGCGGTTTGTGTAAATCTCTTGTGAGATCTAGAGGAGCTTTCCTTTACACAAACTTAGGGTTTTCAAGGAGAAGATTTATCTACACCCTGATGATCAATTCAGTTGCTGCCATTAAAGCTTAAAGAATACATAAGCGGGTGTGCTTGTAGCTGGTGGGAATCCAAAGAAAGAAGGAGTCCGTGGATTCGGAGCTTGCACGTGATCGTGTCAGTAAGTTCTACTGGTTGGTAGCAATAAGAAGTTGAGCGTGGGGGCTTGTAAGTCTTATTGTATAAACTTCGATTCTTTCAAGATAGTGGATTCAAGTTTACCTTGAGGATAGCTAGGTCAAATCCTCCCTAGGTTTTTACCGGTTTGGTTTCTTGGGTGATCATATCTTGTGTTATTTATTTTCCGCTGCTTTGCATGATTTGATCTTTGTTATTGTATAACCTAGACTTGTTTAATTGGACTAAGTAACAATTTGGCTAATTATCTAGGTTTAATCAATTGTTTAAGGGGTCTAGGCTCCACCATCCATTTTTTTTTTTGTCGTTTTCCTTCAAGATTTTTGCAAGGTTTTTGTCCTTAGAAGCCGGTAAGTCCTTTTTGCCCTTTTTTTTCAAGTTTATTTCTTGATTATATGCATTTTTCATGCATTATCATGGGTATTTTCGGTACTTTCAAACATATTGGGGTTTTTGATGATTCGAACCTATTCTTGTGTAATTGATCAATGGGTTTTTGTGCTATGATGCTATAATGATGTTCCCTATAGTTTAATTTGATCAATTTTGTGGTTTTTGAAAAATTGAAAATTCTAGGGTTTTGAATTTGATCCGAATTGGGGATTTTGTCAAATTGGCTTAAATTGATGAAATTGGCTTATCCAATTGATGTATTTGGTCATTATTTTTGTTATTATATCATGTGTAATGATCAATTCGTCAATATTTTTCAAATTAATCAAGTGGTATCAGAGCGGGTAACTCTTTTGTTTTAGATCTTTTGATCTCTAAGCTGATCCTTGACCCCTGTTGTCATGGATAATTTGAAGTGTCTTTCTGATCATGTTTCTGCTCATGCTTCTGTTGATTTTATTGATGCTTGTGAAACTCTTCGTAAGGAATTATTGAAATCTATGAAAACTGCTAAGAAATTCAAGGAAGAGTTAAAATTGGCTAATCTTGAAAAAGTGGAATTGATTGTTAGATTAGATGAATCTAATAAAAAGAATAAATTTTTGAGAAATCAAATTTCCTCTCAAGATGAGAAGATGAAAAGCTTGGAACAAGAGTTAGTTGAATCTAAAACTAAAATTGAAAATTTGACTTGTACCAAATTTGTTGTTGATAACAAAAGTGTTTCTGTTTCTCTTAAGCCTAAAACTGAGAAAGTTTATATCCCTCATTTCAAGAGGAATAATAAAGAAAATGCTTATTTTGCTAGGTTAGACAAAGGTAAAAGTTCTGATGTTGACGCTGATGTTTCTAAACTTATGTCTAAACCTACTATTAGAGAGCATAATAAATCTGTTTTTGTGCCTACTTGTCACCTTTGTGGTGTTGTTGATCATATTAGACCAAATTGTTCTTTGTTGAGGCAAAAACCAAAATCTGAGACTAGACTTGTTGTTAGGAATATTGATGTTCCTAAATTTGTTCCTGTCTGCCATTTTTGTGGTGTCCGTGGTCACATTTGTCCTAATTGTCATAAACTGAAATTTAAGCATTCTATATTTCAGTCTAGGATTTGTGATGATATTTCTCCTACCATAAGTCCATATAAATTGTTTCATATTTTTTTGAAAAATTTGAGCTTGTTGGCTTGTGAAAGGAATTTGCAGGATTTTAGTCTTTCTCAGAAGATTGTTGTAATTCCTCATATACACTTTGCTTCACATGGATTTTCACCTACAAAGCTGAAGACTCGTGCTATATGGGTGAGAAAAGATTCTCCAAGGTGAGTGTTGTTAACTTGTCCCTGATTTAATTCTTTCAATTGTTTTTGGACATGTTTTGTTTTTGTTTTTGGTTGTTTTGTTTTTTAGATTGTTTTATATTAAAAAAAAAATCCAAAAACATTGAAAAAAATTTCAAAAAGACAAAAATATTTTATTTTGTGTCTAGTTTTATTTTTCTTGAGGATTACATGAGTTATGATATCTCTCTCTTGATTTAGAACATGTTTGACATTGTGGAGAAACTTGAATAGTATGTGTTATATAAGTGCTAAGCTTTTTTCTGATTTTGTGTGAGTATGTACTAGTTTGTACATGTACTCATGGGTTAATTAAGAAATTGATATTTCTTGTTTGTGTACCCTCTATAGCTTAGTTAAGCACTGTCATGCATTGCATTTGCATTGTTCATTTAGCATAATGTGTGCTTTTTGTTTTTGGTCCTAAATTTTTTTAAACCAAAAAGATTTTTGTGCTTTGTATTTCACATCTTGGATTTATAATCAAGGATTGGCCGTTTTATCTTTACATAACAAGTTTATGTACCTTGTTTAACTTTGATAAGCTTACTTATTGCACTTTACTAGTTGAAACTTTGTAGTGCATGTTGTGTGGGAAAGATGTTTATGGTTTTAATCACTTTGTTTTGATCTTGAAGTCACATGTCTTTGACTGTCGGACTTGAACCTTTAGAGAAAGGCATAAATAACCATCTCACCACTGTTCACTAGCCAATCATGAACACCTTAGTGCATATCGTAAGATTTTGTGTTCGAAAAAGTGTAGCACATACACAAAAGGAACATAAGGTGTAGCCTCGGTTAAAGTGCTTAATTCTTAAAATCAAAATTGGTGTGTACTATTAGGCTTGATGCCAAAATCACATAATTAAAATTGGTGTGTATATTATGAGGTAAAATTCAAGAAACTTACATGATTGCAAGCTTATGTTCTAGGAGATGTGAGAGTTATATGATGTAACTCTTTAGGTGATAATCTCTTTTAAATTCTATGTGATGAATTTTGTAGACTTTGTGATTGATTGCTATTCACATATCACCTCACATGTATCTCAAGTTTTTGCTAGTTGCACACACTACACAAGTTACTCTTTGCTAAACTTGGTACATTATATTGTGTGTGATCTTGTTCTGGCCATCCAAGATTAAAGTTTCTGGATTTTGATGCAAAATGTCTTTAATGATTGAGACTTGAGGTCAAATTGTTCGAAAAACTTGTTTTTGGAAGATCTAGGTTAAATTCAAGTTTTTTTTGAAAAACTTTTAATCTCATACTCATGCATTTCATTCATGAAATATTGTGCTTTGAGGAGTTTCTGCATTAAATTGCTCTGTTTTTTTCAAAAATTTGATTTTTCCATGCATCATTTATGTTTAGGATTCACATGCATTGCATTGTTTTTGTATCCATCTTGTAGTTTTGCAGTCATATCTCTCATTATTTTCACACATAACATGCATACACTTTACTACATTGGGTACTCAACTTGATCAAAAAATTGATTGATTAATTTTTGAGCTATGTACTTTCTAGTATATGCTATTTTTATGTGTGAACTGTAGAAAATATTTTTCTTAAGAGATATGATGGATAATCAATGTGCAAATATTTTCTCTACTCATGTAACTGTTTATGGGTCACATAGTACCATGTTTGCATTTTATTGAAAGAGAGAATATTTTTTCTTCATGTGTATTCTCAACTTAGTTTTTTTTTTAAAATTTGGTTTGTGTCTTTTTATTTATCCCCAACCCCTTTATTTTTCCTCAAAACTGTTTTTCCCAAAACTTGTTTTGTTTTTCCTATTTTATAAGGGGAGAAGCTTGTTTTTAACTTTTGTTGTTCATAGGGGGAGTTGTCTCTATTTCTCATAGAGTTGAATTGTTTTGTGTTCCCTTCTTTCTCTATTTTCTCTTACTCTGTTGCGTATGTTTTCTGTCAACTCTTTATTTGAGTTGTCTTTGTTAATGCGTGACAAAAAGGGGGAGAGATTTAGATGAAATGTGTGGAAAATACAAGAATATTCTGTTTAGGGGGAGTTAACATTGAGTTAATATTGTTTTTGATGTATCTAACTTAAGGGGAGAGTTAGATTGCATATTTGTTGATTTACTGTTTTTGTTTTTCTGTCACACATGCGGTTATGCATTTTGTTTAGTGTTTCAGGAAATATACAGGTTGATTCAATTGAGCTGCTGTCTACACTTGCAACTGATGGATAGTAGTTAGGATTGAATTTGGTTTATGAGCATTATTTTGTAAAGGGCTTTTCATTTTGTAAACTTTGAGCTTCTAAGTTGTGTTTTGTCACGGATTGCCAAAGGGGGAGTTTGTTAGGTTCTAAAGTTTAGGATTTTATGTATTTAGAACTCTAATGTGTATTGTTGGCAAACCATGATCAAAACAATGTGTTTAGAAGTATTTAAAGCTAGCTCAAAATTGTGTATCAATGTAAAGTTAGAATCGAGTTTATAGCAGGAAGCATTGTGCCTTTCGGCCTGGCTCGATCGATCGAACGACAGGCTCGACCGATCGAAGCTCGGGCAGAATGCTTTTCTGCAGATTCGTCCAACTTAGCCCTATTTGTTTTAAAACGTTTTTAGGGTTTCTTATTTGTCCTAAGTATAAAAGGCAAACCCTAGCCACATTTTAGTATTGCTCATAATTGTGGTTTGTGTAAATCTTTTGTGAGATCTAGATGAACTTTCCTTTACACAAACTTAGGGTTTTCAAGGAGAAGATTTATCCACACCTTGATGATCAATTCAGTTGCTGCCATTAAAGTTTAAAGAATACACAAGCGGGTGTGCTTGTAGCTGGTGGGAATCCAAAGAAAGAAGGAGTCCATGGATTTGGAGTTTGCACGTGGTCGTGTCAGTAAGTTCTGCTGGTTGGTAGAAATAAGAAGTCGAGCGTGGGGGCTTGTAAGTCTTATTGTATGAACTTCGATTCTTTCAAAATAGTGGATTCAAGTTTACCTTGAGGATAGTTAGGTCAAATCCTCCCCAGGTTTTTACCGGTTTGGTTTCCTGGGTGATCATATCTTGTGTTATTTATTTTCCACTGCTTTGCATGATTTGATCTTTGTTATTGTATAACCTAGACTTGTTTAATTGGACTAAGTAACAACTTGGCTAATTATCTAGGTTTAATCAATTGTTTAAGGGGTCTAAAAACTGTCAAAAATAATAATACAATATAATTAGATTTTTACTATAAGATGAATATTAAGTTTTAAGTAAAGAGCACTAGGGAGTTTTATCATTTTAAGTGTTATGTACTATAAAAGGTTTACCAGATTTTACCTATTGCACACTGACTTGTCAAAGTTCAGGGAATTGGGGAAGACATGCCAAATAACATGTTTCCTTTATCAACTTTGAACCGCTAGAGCTTTACTGAACATATTTCTTGGCCCTTCAAACCATGACTCCCAAAATTCCCCTGATGAGACTCATGAGCCGAAAATGAGATGATATGCCATGAACTTGAACCATGGGCTTTGGCGTCCTTTTCTCTTCTTTTTTCTTTTGGTAAATATGGGCTCTTTTGGGGTTTATAAGAGATTTTCCCAAAATCTATAATTTGTTGATGTGGTACTGGTTGCCAATGAAATAAAACCATGTGGCATGAAATTTTTGTCCTCAACAAAACCAAAACACTATCGTTTTGTCTTAGCTTGTCTATGTTCAAAGCTAGAACGCAGCATTTGATTTAGTCTCTAAAGTGTAGTTATTTCACAAGTGTAATTAGTGGTTAATTAGTTAAGACTCAGTTATAATTGCTTCCGTGATTTAAGCGCGCTCTCTCTCTCTCTCTCTCTCTTCTGTTTATGTATATAAGCACAACAGAGCTCAATGATGTAATTGATTTAGCCATTTTATGAAATAATCGAAATCTCTTTCTGTTTTCCTCTTTGATCAATTTCTCTCTATTTTACTCCTTTGCTTAGCAAGCACACCCTTGCTATGGCTGAAAATTAGCTTATTTCCGACCAACTCTACTCTACTACTTTACTCTCCTTCACTCCCCCTCAATCCAAACGTGTCATATGTTGAGGTGTGCTGGACGTGTATTTGGAGTATCCTGCTAAGGCATTAGTGTGTGTCATGATGTCTTTCGTAGTCTCTAATGGATTGTTAAGTTTTTGTACAGTATTTTGCTGTACAACGCATATAACCTTAGTTGCTTTGTAGATCTTGAGGCTGGTTTCTGATCTCTGTGATGTACTTGTGTTGTAGCTAAAGTTGCTATGTCTTGTGCCATCTTATGCAGAGCTTACTCTGCTGTCTGCTGGATTTTGGATTTTAGCTTTGTGTTCTATTTGGTTGAATAAAAATTTCTTACTGATTTTTCAGAAAAGAAAAAGGAAAAAAGAACTCACGACAAATATTCCAATACAAATTGTTGTAAAACTAAATTTTCTTCTCTACTTCCCTGCTTTTGGCAACCAAATGGAGCATCAGAATACCCAATTATCATGGAAGATAATAGTCAAGCTACATTTTTTTGAGGTTAATTCTTTTAGCTTACACTAGGGGGGAAAAAAAAAGGAATGGCCACTTAAGGAAATTTTGTGGTCATCTAAAATTAGTCCCTTTCATCAAGCCGTCACTTTCTTCTACTCCATGCACCATTCATTCACATTGAGATTTCGCATTTTGGGGTGTAACCTAACTGTTCAATCTCCCAGTTTAGCTTTGAAGCAACTCCTTCATGGCGCGGAAAATATTCCTAAAACAGAGAAATGCAAATTCTAAAATTGGTGAATAATTGTAAATAAATGTTAGATACATATATATTCTTCACTCTAGAAGGGGAAAAAAAGAAAAAGAAAAAAGCTTTGATCCAAAATTCCATATTAAACGACACATTCGACGGATTAATCAAGTGCTTTAAGAGTTTTGAACATCCTGTCTCCCACTAAAAAAAATGATACAAAGCCCAACAAAAAAAAAAAAAAAAAAATTATATAAACATAACTACAAAATAAAAAGTTCATAGTGTACCTCCAATTTCTTCACTAGCTCCATTGCTGTCGGTGCAGATACAATAATATGGCGAGCACTTGGACTAACGAAGCCTTCCTCTACAGCTTTGTCGATGAATGACAACAAGGAGTTGTAGTATCCATCCACATTCAACAATCCCACCTACGAAATCATCAAAGAGAACAAAATTCTATTTTTAATCCATTTCCCTCTTAATAGCGGTTTAATAACACTATACTTTGTATTATACGAGAATTAATAACAATTTGTTGCCTTAATAAAATTTGAAAAACGTAGTGAAAAAGGTTTTGTTTCGTAGTATTATTCAAGAGAAAAAAAAAAAAAAAAAAATTCTTATCCAAAATTGGTACTTTTTCTTTACAAAATATAACAATATCCATTAATGATTAGCAAGGATTAAAAATTTAATTAAGAACTGCAAAATATAAAATTATTTACCGGTTTATCATGGATGCCAAGTTGGGCCCAAGTTATCACTTCAAGAAGCTCTTCAAGAGTCCCATAACCGCCTTAAAGACAAAGGAATAAAATTTTTCATTCTACTTGAAACATTGGAAGCAAAAGCAAGAATGTATAGTGTAGTATAAAAATGATATTAAGGGTCCATTTGAGATTTGTTAATTTTGCTAAAACTGAATTTTTTTATTATTAAAAATACTGTAAATAAAAGTAAAAGTAACTGAAATGGTATAATGAGACCTATGAATAGTATTAAAAAATACAATAGGAGCAGATTACCCAAAAAATCCCTGGGAACAATAAAAAAAAAGATATCTCGGTAACGAAAACTATAGGGGGCTGTATTGGCGAGATCCAACGGTGAAAAATGCAATATAACCCATGTATAGTAATAAAAAAAAATTAAATAGTAAAATAAGTTGATAAAAATAATATTTGTCAAATGGACACTATGACCGGCAATAATTGAATAAGGATGATGAGATGTTTGGATTCATGACATATGCTACTTGCACAAAACTTTTCCCTTGAATGATGAGGCCCACTTTAGCCCAACCTATTGTCAAGTCAAACTTTTGTAACCCAGAAAAAAACAAACTATTGCAGTCTGTAGGCCCAAAACACAAGTAGCAAATGTAATGCATGTCTGTTTGTAAAATAGTTGGTGGATTTAGCATTTTTCATAATTTAATGACTTTCAACAATCAGTCAAAACCAATAGTTTGAAAAACAGTGGGTGGTTTTAGCATTTTTCATAATTTAACGATTTTCGACAATCAATAAAACTTGCATCCATGGATTGGATGGCAGTTGCCCAACCCAGTGCAAATTGGGCTGAAGCCTGGTTTAGGCCTAGAGTTGAAAACAAAGCCCAACCTGGTTCAAATCTTTCCACTTTAAGAAGTGATTAAAAACTCGGGTCAACTCCAGAAGAGTAAACAACCTTTGCTTTAATTTGTTGCATGAATAGTACAGTAATATCACAGGCAAAGAGGACTCTTTCAACTCTTTTACCAAGCCCACGGAGACTCACAGTATTTAATGGTCAAAGTTGCTAATACTGTTAATCTTTAATTCATGCATAGTAACATATCAGCTTTCTGAAAAACTGGTCTAGTTGTTGTAAATCATAAAGCTGCCCTTTCTTCTTCACTGTATATATATTTTTAACCTATTCAGCAAATTATATATAGAGTTTTTTGAAGTTTGAAAATCTGCACGAAAAGCAAATGAGACAAGCAAGGGCCTTTCCTGTGGCACTGGGACTCATAACAATGTTTAAAAATGTAAATCATAGGTGATAATCTTAAAAGAAATTTCCTCAGTTCAAAAACTTTTCCAATCTCTCTTTTACCTTTTGGTTGTGTTTAAATTTTCATCATATAGAACCATATAAGTAAGAGACCTTTATATGTTTATATTATAAGAACGCCCTAGTGTGTATATATATGTGTGTATTATTATTATTATGTGAGTTAATTTATCATAGCAAAAAAAATATTGATCATTTATTATTATTATTTTATATTCCCCTGCCTTGGTTCCTGGCTGGTCAATTTCACTTGGCATTCTTGGAAATCTGAAGGGCATTTTAGGGATACCAATTCGTTTCTGTCATGACAATTAAAAATACTATGTTATGAATAAAATTCTCTATCCCACCTAAAGTGTTCACTTTATATTCTAAAGTGACATACTGTAAGTATAGTGTCTTCAAAAAAAAAAAAAAAAAAAAAAAAAAAAAAAAAAAAAAAGAAGACATACTGTAAGTATAAAGTGAAACATGTTGAGCAAGATAAAGTTTCATTTTAAAAAAACTTAGGTCATTAAGAATCATGCCAGGATTTGATAGTTTTATACAGATTTAAAGCTTGTGTTGTGTTTCTAAGAGTTAGGTCATTTTGGATATACACCATTATTAGTTTCTTTAAGACCTTTTCCTCTCTCCCTGTGTGTGTTAAAATATTTAGTATTCTCAAAAAGAAAAAAACAATGGGTTAATCCCACATTGAAAAATGAGTGTGAGTTAAAGAGGTTTAAAGTCTGTACTATGTATTCAAGAGTTAGGTCCTTTTAGATATTCACCACTGTTAGTTTTTTTATGATTTTCTCCCTTCTCCTGTGTGTGTTAAAATATTTAATATTTATTTAAAAAAAAAAAAAAAAAGTACCAACCAGGTAAGGCAATGAAGGCATCAGACTGCCTAGCCATCTCAGCCTTCCTTTGGTGCATGTCTGCTACTGCTTTCACTTCTCCCACTGTTTCTCCAGTTATCTGCAAACTCAGCAATACCCCAAGTCAATCCAAAAATATGCACAAGTCAGCAACTCTCTCTCTCTGTTTGTGTGTGTGAGATAGAGTCTTCCAAAGGGTGTAGGGCACAAATTAAGAAGCAATGATGAGTGGCGCAGAGGTGGTGGGCTCAATCCAATATCATATAACTCGGCAGAAAAGAAAAGTAAAGGAAAGAAAAGGTCTATGTACACATAAAGTGATAAAACTTGATCTTTTTGGTCTAACAAAGAATGAGAGGAAAAAAAAAAAAAAAAAATCAGAGGAATAAAGAATCTAATTAGTGGGTACTATGTGAAAAACTTTGAGCAAGGGATAAAGTGGTAGGAATAAGTTCGAGAAGATCCTAGTGAGAAAGCAAGGAAATCTTCAACACCTATCAAAAGTCCCACTTAGAACCTACATGGATACCAAAGGACCATTTCACAAATGTGAAATCCGTATTAAGATAACAAAGATGAGGTAGAAATTCATGTAATGTAGCTACCACAAAATGAAAAGAAAGCCCCCATTTAACAGAAAAAGAGAGAAAAAAGAAGTAGATAATGCTTTGTGTTTGGTCATTTTCAATATTTTTTCTTGGTCACAATTAAAACGTTATATATGTAATAGTTAGCAAACGTACCTCTCTAGGCATGAGTGTCTTGGGTATAACTCTGAAGACAATAACGAGACAAAAAAAAAAAAAGAAAAGAAGAAGGAAATTAGTTGAGTTGAAGGCCATATCCATTATATCAACGCAACCCCGAAAATCTCAGTTGTCTTGTATTAATTACTTGGCAAAGAAAGAGAAACTAGATGCTCACCCAATTACATGGCGACCACCATTGTAGACAGCTTGAGAAATTAAACCCATCAAACCAATACTCCCTCCTCCATAAACCAGGTCAATATTCCTTGAAACCTGTCACAAACAACACAAAAATTAATACCCATGCAAGTGAGTGTGCAATAAAATGGTACAAAAAAGGGAAACTTGGGTAGAAACTTCAAATGTCATTTATGAAGAAACCAATTCGGACGGAGAGACATCAAAGTGCGCTAACAAAACTATTCCAACAACAAAAGAGTGAAGAAAAATGTGATGGATTTTAATGTTTATTCATCAAAGTACTTAAAACAGAAATTTGTAGTTTCCCATATTTAGAATTGAAAAGGTACCAGAATATGTATCGTATCTTCCATCTCCAAGATGGTTATTAAGTCAAATGCCACTAAGAAAAAAGGGGGAGAGAGAGAGACAGAGACAGGTTTTAGATGAGCAAGAGATATGAAAGAGAGGCTTTAAATTGAACATGGTTAACCAAAGCACAGTTTTTTTTTTTCGAGAAAGCCATGAGCCCATGACATGTAAAAGAACAAAACTCTAAGAGAGTCAACTAATTTTCATGCAAAAATCAATTTGGGGAAACATGAAAATAGAGTTTAGATTCAAGAACTCCAAGAAGGCCATTTTCCAAAATTCAATGAAAACTACATTTTTGTTAGAAAATTTTGAGAAGCTGTTGACCTGATTCCCCGAAAACTTCACCAAAGAAATCGACTTGAAAAGATTGTTAGTGGGGGACATATACAAGGAAAAAAGAACAACCCAATGAAACAAAAACAGAGCTATTACAGAGAGACATTACCAACTCTGTTCCAAGCTCAATAGCAGCATCCCTATAACTGCTTTTCTTTCCAGGGCTACTCCCACAGAACACACAAATCCTCTTAAACTTTGATTGCTTCATTTCTTTCTCGCTCTCCATCTCTCTCTCTCTCTCTCTCTCTCTCTCTCAAAGAACTACGGAAATATCCCCTCTGCCTCACTGTCCCACAGTTTGACAATTTGAGAGTGCTTCATGGGTGGATGGATGCCTTTGAGTGCATTATATATAACGGTAGCATAAGCGTACGTTAGCACGCGCAAATCCATTCCATACCCTCTGCTAGTCCATATCTTTACGGACAAATGACTTTTTTATTATTATTATTATTATTTTTTTTAAAAATTGTTTTATAATTAATATTTTTATAAATCGATAGTTGAAAACATTAGAAGATGGGCGATTTGGACAAAGTCTCTTTTGGAAGTATTAGTAGCAAGTGCAAGTTAAGTTATAAAAATCCTGGCAACTTTTTATTTTATTTTTCCTTTATTTTTTCTACAAAAGAATTTAAGTTGCAGCTTTATATAAACTTTTCTGAATTGTGAAACAAAGAAAAATATTTAACATAATTATGTAGGGATATGAGGAGAGAAATTGCACTAAAAATTACTTGAAATTGTTAATGATATGGCATTAACTATAGTATATTAATAGTTTTTTTTTTTTTTTGGATATAATATAGAAATTTTACTCTAACCTAATTTAAGTGTATATGTGTGTGAAACCCACTCTTGGAGACTTGAATTCTGACCCTTACCCCCCACACCCCACACCCCACAAACACTTATATTTGTGGAGTGGCCATCGTATCAAGGATGTGCAGTGGTGTATATTAATAGTTCTAAATAACCTATAAAGAGAAAAAAAAAAAAAAATCAAGTCCAAACATTATCATTATCATCATCATTATCATTATATCGTCTTTGTTTGTTATTTTAGATCCCTGTAAACTCAGATTATTTAACTTAATTTAATACCAAGTTGCTACTTAGTTCAATTAAACAGATTTAGGTTAAACAATAATAAATCATATCATACACAACGGAAAAGTAAAGAACACAATGATATGATGACCTAGGAAAATCAATGAAACAATCCAGTTCCAAGGTAAAAAACCTAAGGAGAATTTAACCTAAACAATCCACAAGACAACAATCCACTAAAAGAATGGAAGTTTTTACAATAAATTTAAACCTAAATCTACTGCTACCTCATATAATACTTACTCACGTGACCACATACAGTTCCGAATCCATGAATTCTTCTATTATGAATCTGTTGCACACAAACACTCCAGCTTGTGACTCTGAGAACTTCACTCAAAGATTTAAATCTCTAGCACCTTTGATGACTAGTGATGCTAGCAATTTTTACAGTACTAGATCTTGAGTTTCTTCAAGGAATATTGCTGGTAGAAGAATTAAGAGAGTTTTGGGTACAAAAACCCTAGATCTATAATGTGAGGCACAAGAAGCACTATTCTCTCTCTAAAAACCACTTTAAAACGTATCTTAGGATTTTCTTTAAATACTAGGAGAATTAGATCTGAAACCCTAATCACTTAATGGGCTGATGGGCTTTAATTAAGTTCTGTAGAAACGCATCTCAATTGGTCGAAACTAACATGTTTCGGATTTCCTAAACTTGCAGCTTCCTTATTCTTGTATTCTAACTTACAGCACCTCATACCCATAGACTTAGGAATCTATGTCTAGATAAGTTTGTGTTCACGGTTTGCCAATTATTTTAAACTTTTAGAATCTAACAGTTTTGAATTATTCTCCTCTCTAAAAGTATATATATAAAAAAGTTCAAGCAGAATAGTATGAGAATGCACTTCAAGCACCTAATGCAATTATGCATTGTTCTCAATGACGAGACATGAAGGACTTGTTATTGAGGGCTTTTGGTCAAGCAAGACACGAAAGAAAAAGAATTTCAAAAATATTTTCAAAAACCCTACTTATGCGTATTCAAGGTCAATCCATGCGTACACAAACAATGGTTGGTAAAGTTGTTTAGAGAAATTTTCTCTCAAAAATTTGGTGCAAAATTGATCTCATATTGTTGAGAGAAGGCTTTACACTCAAATTTGCTAAGAAAGGCCATGCTCAACTCCTTTGCAAAATACAAGCAAGTATCAAAAAATGTATACATTAAAATCAATATTTTCAAACCCGGACCGTTCATTGAACCATAAAAGGGAGAGGTTCAAGGTTTTTGAGGTTGAACCGAGGTCGAACCGGGTTCAAACTGTGATGACGTCATAATTAATTTAATAATTAATCAAAGCCTAAATATAGATATTAAATTTATAAAACTAGCAAAATTGACAATATATCTATATATGTGAGGGAAATTTAATGATTTTCAAGCATATATTTAATAATTAAATAAGAAAGTTAATAAAATAAAATAATAACCATGAAAACATTAAAATTTATGATTAATTTTTGAAATAAAGTTGAATATTTTTGAAGGATTTTAATTATAATTTTTTTTTATTCCTTGTAAGAGATAGATAATTTAATTAAGTAGAACAAAATTGTGCTAAGTTTTTTTTTTTTTTTTTTTTTTTTTTTTTTTTTTATATATATATAAAAAATTGCTGAGGGGTTGGACCGCACGGTTCTCACCGGTTCATGCAGTCCAACCCCGGTTTTAACGGTTCACGGAATTAACAAAAAATCCGATTTTTCTAAAAAACCGATTTTCATCCCGGTTTCTCATTTTCACGGTCCGACCTCCCGGTCCGGTCCGGTCCGATTCTGAAAACCATGATTAAAATAGCTATCAAAGCATTTCTTGAGCAAAAGAGGGAGTTTTATCAAAATTGCTTTGAGTTTTAATTCTTGCTTGGCCAAGGCCTCTCTTAGGTAACTGACCCTTCAGTTCAAGGTTCGCTGATTTCTTTATTTATGTGGTAGAGTAGTTTCACAAATTGACTAAGGAGAATATCCAAATCTAAATTTTTGGTTCTTGCTTCAAGGTAAGCTCTTTTCCTTTTTTATATATTTTTTTTATACTTCAATTCCTTTGTTTTATTTTTCTTACTTTAGTTATTTAATTTCCTAGTTTAATTACTTTCTAGTCTTGGGTTCCTCTATGATAGGGGCATGTTTAGGCTAAAATAGTCAAAATGTAGGGTTTCTACCTTGGGGTGCAAGTACAAGCTTGACCTTGCATGTATTCGCATCTTAAGGAGCCTGCATATACAACCTTGGTCATGCGTACGTAGGCTTATATAGAAACCCAAATTTTTGAATGTTCTTGGTTTGTTTGTTGGGTGATATGTTTTTAGCATTCAATAGCGTAGTAACATGCTTAATTAGGACATCAATAACATGCTTAGAGCATTATATTGTGCAAAATATTCCTAGGACACATGTTTAGGGTTAGGTGATTATTGTATGAAATTGTTTGATTTCAATTCTTGTTAGAATCTTGTCAGGCTATTAGTTTATATTAGCTTGTAATCCCATGCATATGCATGGATATACTTAAAAGATACACATTAAAATACATAGTATAATTCTTACATATATAATTTAAATATTATTGATTATAATTTATATATATTTTTTATCTCTTTAAAAAGTCTTGTAATAATGTTATTAGGTAGAAAATGTAAATTGTCCATTTTTTAAAATATTTTTATGTTCATTCCAATCTAGACTCTTATGTTTTTGTACACAATAATTCACTTGAATGGAGATTTATGATATGGTCCTATATTTGATTCTAAAATTAAGAAATAAAACCCCCTCTAAAAATAAATAATCTATGACATATGATGCAAAATTGGACTTCAATTATAGAATCTAATTGGATTTTCTCTAAAGTTTGGCTATATATATACATATATATATATATATATATATATATATATATATGTATGTATATTTATATAGATGACTTATAAACTTGAATTGTTTTTAGTTCTATAAAACAAAGGCTCATAAATATAAAACCATTCAAAAGTTTTTTTTTTTTTTTTTTTTTTTTTTTTTTTTTTATGGTTTACTTATATTGGACTCCTTGTTTTTTACATTAAATTAACTCATTTGACACAAAAATTAAAAAAAAAAACTTAGATTAAATAGGACATATGTCGCAAAATTAAGCTCTAATTGAAATTTAATTTTTACATTGAATTAACTCACTTGGTACAAGAATTTAAAAACTTAGATTAGATGAAACACATGGCGCAAAATTAGACTCTAATTGATTTCAATTTGAAATCTAATTGGATTTTCTCTTAGTTTTACCTATTATTATATATAGAGATTTGTTGTGTGATTAGGAGAGGTCCCTTTACAAGGATCATTATTGGATTGTGGCTGCAAGATATGTAAGTGGAGTTTGACCTACTTGAGCAGGTGGTGTTTGGATGCTTAACACTTTTTTAGGCTCATACCTTAACTTTGGACTTAATGGCTGACTGGTTAGATATATAGATAAGGGTCATAATTGGTTTCTAAAC
This sequence comes from Quercus lobata, assembly GCF_001633185.2. Classification (NCBI taxonomy): domain Eukaryota; kingdom Viridiplantae; phylum Streptophyta; class Magnoliopsida; order Fagales; family Fagaceae; genus Quercus; species Quercus lobata. The sequence continues at coordinate 21,708,636 of NC_044904.1, read as the reverse complement.
CTAAATTAGGTAGCGACTCCCATTCTTTGCCCTAACCCATTAAAATGGAGAGTACTCCTAGAACCATGTCTAAATTGGGCCAACACTGGATAACAACCATTTTCAAAATGAGGGCTCACATAAGTTGAATGGGATTAATTTGAATAAAAAAAAGGGGCTCATGCCCGAAGTTGATCAATTAAGATGATTGGAGTAAATTTTTTTGAACCTCTTAAATTAGGACTTAACATTTAAATGCAAACATCGCTATGTGAAACTCATAAATTCATTCTCAAATAAATAACATGGACTAAGACATGGTTTTTTTGATGAAGCACTTGGCCCCTTGTGTTTAGCCAAAGTTATTGTAGGGGAAGGTGATCCTTAGTTGTTCTCTCTTTTTTTGCAATGAATCTTTGTTTCATTAAAAAAAAAAAAAAAAAACCTCAGGAATTCCTAAGTTCACTATAAGTAACACCTAACTCAAACATAAGCAAAGGCCTAAATTCAAACCCTAAAACCCAAACAAAAACTCTTTAGTGATGATATTGAACCTTAAGTCACTTTAGTAGCTTGCAAGAATTTTATTTGAAGCTGGGCTAACTAGACAGATGACTTGCAAGTAGGAACGGACCCAGGTGGGGGCCTGAGCCCCCCCCCCCCCCCCCCCCCCCCTAGGTCCAAAATATTTTTTTTAGTCATTCTATATTTCATTTTGTTGTTGGGCTCCCTTCTCCTTAATCAGTCTAGCTAGCCTAACCTAAATAGCAACTATCCAACCCAAAAATTGAACAAAAACAATAAAAATATTCATGGTAATTGTATTTTAGCGAGAAAAAAAAAACTATTTTACCACCAAAGAATAAAAAAATCATGTGTTATTGAAGAAGTTAAAGTTAAATTTTTTGCAACTATAGTAAACTGGTATAAATACTAGTTGATTGTAGCAAGTTGTTAAAAATAAAATACAATATTTTATTAAGATAATATCTCTTTCTTCAATTAAAAAACTCAAATTCTCTCTCTGCCTTATTATTTTAATAAGTTGTTTATATTATTTTAAATGAAGTGATAAAAAAATAGAACATTTGATAATTGGTGTATTGTAAAGTGAGATGGTAAAATAGATAAAGTAGTTTTTTGAGGTACTACAAGCTAAAATTTTTAGTCCCACTATTATGAATGCACTAACTTAAAAAAAACAAAGTCCTAGCCAGGCTTGGTATTAAAAAACACATTATTTTGTTTTTGTTTTTGTTTTTATTGGTAGATGATTGCAGCTTAATGTATTTAGAAACAACGATTTTATGTATTTATAATTTTCTAATACTAAATGGATGTTTGTTTGGATTTTTTTCTTTATACTCTGGCCCTTATTAGCTTAAAATCTTAGGTCTGTCCTGTTTGCAAGCTTCGGGACTTAGCTAGTATCAAACTTGAACTGATTGGACGACGAGTAATGACTTTCAACTCAATGAGATCTTGAGCCACTTTTCAGTGTTGTGGCTCTTTCTTTGATGATACAAACAATACCAGTTAATGTCAGGATTCCTTGGCCAAGGGTTTGGTGTAGGTCTCGGTTCTAGTAGATTCAACAACCCTTAGCTTTAAGCTATCTAAAGGACTTTCCCGAAGAAATACCTAGCTCATCAAAATTCCCTAAAGGTTTGGTATTGGCTTCATCCTCATTGGTGATGTAGACAGTAGAATGTTGGGTTGGGTGTAGGAATGACCTTTTGATCGATCAACTTGAACTGCACCTCTTCATGCCATGCATCTTTGGGTGGTATTTCCAAGCCCTTGATGATAATTGCAATACTCTTTCAAATTATGACTTTTGGGAAGCTTGAAAATTCTCTTAGGTAAAGCGGTTCTGTTAGTCTTTTAGCTTTTAACTTTCCAAAGAAACAATCTAACGACATGTAAAGCTTGTCAAAATGCCGCCTTTGGGAGATGCCAGTTAAAAGGGTTACTTGATGAGGTAAGTTTGGAGAATTGTTGATGGGTTCTAAGGCTTCCTTATTTTATTTTATTTATTAGCTGTGATCTTAGGTTGTGAAACCTCTTCAAGCTCTAGTGAATCAAGCATAGTCTCAAAAAGCTGGAGATCATTGTGTGACTATCCAAGTTGACATGCAATACTGAGTATGATGAGCCCCAATTGCAACTTGATTATTCATTTTGGGTGTAAGCAAAAACGTGACTAGTAATTTTTTTAGGTTGTTACACATCAAGACTACTACTATTGCAATTCATGATCAAATAAGAATGACAGTTATCAAAGTGATAGACAAACAAGTACAAACAAAGTGAACGTATTGGCCATTGTATCCTTGGCACTATGAGAACTACGACTTCAAGGGACAACTAGATTCTCCTTTCTAACGGGCCAAGAGAAGGAATCCCCTGGTAGCAAATTTTAAGGTGGAGAATCAACTATTCTCTTTATCCTAGGTACTTATATGGAGTCTCCACTTGATTAATCACAAGGAAAATTAAGAAAAATTTGAAAATAACTTCATGGATAAATGATCCAAAATTACATATTATGTTAAAGAAAAAAAAAAATCAAATTACATCAATTTGATCCTAGATACAATCTAAATGAAAGAAAATACATGACGTTGTTTTCTAGTTATAATATAGTAAAAGAAAATAAATACAAAAGTTACACGAAAAAACCTAATCTAGATCGCATTGACTAAGTACGAGGGTTAAGTTACAATGTGGGTAGGTGTTAGACACCCATCAACTCGATTTAAAGTTAGTCTTTTAGTATACAATGAACATAAAAAACAACTCACTTATCCAATATACAATTAATGAAGAAACCATAAAAATAAAAAAAGGTAAAAATAATTTTTTGATTTTAATCTTTGTTAGAAATCTACCAAAATCTACCTCTATCCCTTACTCTGGCAGGGAGGGCTACTTGAATAGGCTTCTCTCAACTCCAAACATATGGGTGTGTTACAAATTTAGGAATTGAGATCAGGTGCAATACCCTGATGCAATACCTATAAATAGTTGAGATTGAAAGTTGCTTTTTGCAACTATTAATCTCAACCATTGATTAAAAAATGTTGAGAAAAAAGTTAAGAAAAGTAAAAAGTAAAAGTTAAAAAAGTGAAAAGTGAAAAAATGTTGTAAGAGAAAAGTAGGTGAATTATACCCGGTGCAATACCCTGTTGCACCGGATCCTAATCCCAAATTTAGTTTATTGGTATATATTAATTAATATATGGGAAAAAAGAGGTGGGGAATGTGGTACCATAATTTGGCACTCACTGAGTCACTAGGCAAATTTTGGACTCTTTGCACTGAATTTTGTAAACAGTTCTCAAAAAAGTCCAATGCCTCTCAGGGCTTTCTGCTTTTTCTTGACTTTGTCAAATAATGTAGGCAAATTTTCGACCTTTTTCCTGTTGACTTGTACATAAAATTTTCAAATTATTTGTATATTATTATTGCATGCGCAAAAAGTTTGCATCAATTTATATACAATATAAAGGCAAATTAAGTAGTACTATAAATATATATATATATATATATATATTTATTTATTACCATCTCTAAACCACAAAAGAACTTTTGACCTATGAATAGTTTTCAAGGAGAGAGTTTTCAAGCTTAGGGACCATGCCATATGTAACAACTAAGAGCAACCACATCAGATTTTGCAAAGTATTATAAAATACAAAAAGTAACTTATTTTACATATTTTGACCAAAAAAACACCCACACTAGTGAATGTAAAATTGTGCATAAATGCACAAGTGCTATAGTAATCGTGCATATATGCATGGTTATACCCACATTATTTTAGTATTATTTCTCTCCTCACATTCTCTCTTCCACTTACTCTCTCTCTCTCTCTCTTCAACTCATAAAAATATTATTTATATAAAATATAGTGTATAATAGATGAACTGATGTAGGTGTTTTGTAAAAATGATGGTGTAAAATGGAAAAAAGTAGGTTTTTTGTGTAAAATAGAAGAAATCTTTTAGAAGAGCTGATGCGGTTGCTCTAACAAGGTGTTTCTTAATAAACCCTAAGCGGGCATCAATTTTCATTTTTGGGTTAAAAGAACCTCAATATATTTAGAACATGGAGTGTGTGTTTAGCATGGCTTAGAAAATTAGTTTTTTTTGCTATTCAGTTTATTTTTGCTATTTAGTTTATTTTTGCTACTATTCATGAGTCCCATTGCACTTTTTGGTACTATTCATGAGTTCTACTGTACTATTTCAACTACCTTTTAACTTTATCTACAGTACTTTTAGCAAAAAAATTTCAGTTTCAACTAAATAAGCTATTTCCAAACATACACGAAGGATGCAATTTTTAATTTTTTTTTAGAAGATGGAGAATGCAACTTGATTACTAGAGTTTTTTTTTCCTCCCCCTAGCACTAGATCCAAATGGACCAAATCCAATATCCTATCTCTTTAGTCAGTTTTCTTTTTAGTCTACATTGATCATTAATTACAAGAGTTCGGTGGACATATATATTTTATCATATTGTGACGGTTCTTTTTTATTTTTTAATCTACTCATCTCTCTCTTTCTCTTTTTCAGAGTAATGTCACAACCTTTTTATTTTCAGTGTTGAGAGAGAGAAGATAAAATTAAATAGAGAAAAGTTGTAGACACAACTCTAATGTAACAAATTATATATATTGAAGAAAAAATAATTAGTTCATGTGAAAAATGATAAGTAGTCTCTTATAGTGTATCATATTAAAGTTATGACAAAAATTGTGATTTTATAAAAACTCTATTAATTATGTGTTATGTATGGTATGAATTAGCACAAAAGTATAGATATTACGTTCACGTAAAAGTGTGAGAAGTTGTGCCCATACCCATCTTATTTTGTATCCTCAACAACCTAATCTCACTAGACAAATTTGCTGTATGCATAGGAAACATGTTTAATCCTGTTACAAAAGGAACAATATCCCTCCATTCCCTCACATTCTTCTTCTCATATGGACCAACCAATGCTGTCCCAGATACCTTGCTTTACTCGATGTATCCTATTCCTGCCTCCCTCTAGATCACCCCACAAAAAGAAAAAAAGAAACCGCTGGATCAGTTTTGCAGAAAATATTGATCGATGTCAATAAACTCTGAGTCTGAGCTCACTCATTGCTTGGCAGTTGGCACATCATGCTATGTACTAGGAATGTGAGTCGTGTCGAGGCATGGTTGAAGGATGATCCACTTTTCCTGCTCAGTAGTACGTATTGCTACGGATGTACATTTATTTCTTAGTTTCATGAATCTGTCTTCCTCTCAGAAAAAGAAAGAGATTCTCTAAAACACTATGGTCAGTGAATCAACTAATGAATTCAAACACTAGCGAATGTCTGTGGAGCTATCTGATCCACTCTGGTAGGTCAGTTCTATCTTTGGGGTTTCTTCTTCTTCTTTCTTATTATTATAGTTGGAGATACGAGGCAAAATAATATGAACCTGCAATTATTTGATCTCTAGTGGCCAGAATGAACCACAGGAGTCAGGACACTGGTGTATCAAGAAGCTAGCTAGCATTGCCCCACTCAAGGGATCTCATAGAACCTTATTGGCCAAAACCGATTTAGCCATCACTTAGCCCTCTCCTTTCCTTGCCATCTCTCAAAGAGTAAAATTATTTGCTCTATTGCTGTAAATTTTTGATCACATATAATGTTAAGTTTAATAGTTAGAATTTTGTCAAATCATGACAAAGTATGAGTGTTGTTGGATCATGATGTGCATTTTCAAGTCCAAGACAATTACCCAAGTTTGTTCAAGCAAAGAAAATGTCTGAAAGCTCGACACGCTATTGATCGATTGAGCTATGCTTTGACAGACCCTCGATCGATTGGGAATCGGGAGTCTTGATCCCCACAAAAGGCTCTACATTAGCTAAATGATAAGAATTTGAGCTCAACATGGAAGACTATATAAAGACTAATTATAAACAACTAATAAAGAGAGAAGAGAGAGCATGTGTAGCACAAAAATATCAAAACCTATTTTTCTCTCTAATCGCCACACCACACCGAAGATCTAGAGACAAATCTAAATTCGGTAACTCAAAGATTGGTGATCAGCCGTTAAAGCTACAGATTATTCATATAGCATCCACTAATTGTTGATGTGAAGAAATATTTGGAAAGACCCTTGGAATCATGGATTTAGTTCATGAAGAGTGATCTATATGTGAAGAGTACGAGAGTGCTTGGAGCAACCTATGGTCATACTATAAGTAAGACTAGAGGTAGCGATTAGAAATAAGGATCTATTTTAGTTTACAACACTTCAATTATAATAGTAGATTGTTGGTTAACTCTCATATTGGTTTTTCTCTTGGATTCTTGTATTTCAGTTTTCCACTACGTCACTATTTTATTGTGTTAGTGACTTGTTTATTACGTGAGAAATTAACCGGAATTCATAGCACACCATGATTGATTAATTAATCAAATTGACTTTAATTAACTAACAAATTCAACGGAGTCTAAACTTAAACTTTTCATAAAACGTTAATGGTAGCTAGTGGATGTTGATCCATTCACTCAAGAATGATTTTTTTTTTTTTTTTTTTTTTTTAAAGGGTACGTTATCAATTTCCTACATAAATTGTCCGTACAATTTCAGAGTTCAAGTTTAAAGTATCTTCTTTACCTAACTTTTTTTTTGGGGGGAATAACATTATTATCAAATGACCTACATATCTACATGTTTCACATGTGCATTGGTCAGTAAGCTTCCACAACTGATGTTTCTTATCTATGTTCAATTCATTGTCCCTATGTGTTACAGTTCAGCATTTTGTTTCTTGCAAGAGAGAGTAAATAATAGGTACGTAATATACCGCAACTGTGGAAAGCTGTCATTGGTAATAAGTTTATGACACAATCACAGGATTCACAGTTCTATGAAGATAATTCAAATTAGCGATATACCACTACGTACGTACTGCTACAACAGTTGTCTTTGCATGAGAAAATTTCTGAACCTTCATATTTTTATTAGTTTCTTAATAAATTATGTTTGAATGTGCATGGGATTGTAAAGAAGAATAGGGATCAGTAATTCAATATTTTTTTTCTATAATTATTGAAGCAGTTCCTACCAACCCCCGACCTTGCCCTTTATTATTTCATTCTTATCCCAATGCACCTCAGCTTTCTCTTGCCCCCATACCTTTCTAGATTCTTATTAAATTTCATTTGCAAGTAATTCTTCAAAATATATTATTCTTCAAAAGATGAAAAAAACACATGTCATGAATTGCATGTCATTAGGTATAGATAAAAATAGGCGCAGCAAGTCGACACGTACGTACCTTCCTCGAAACAGTGTAAATTAAGGACAAACGTCAGATCAGTGAGGCCATTATTTGGCAACAAAATTATATTGGCAGCATGTAGCTCCAATATTGGAGCCTTTTTCTACGGAGGGCCAATAGTAATCCGATGCCTTTGTGAATCCGTAGCAAAGCTGGCTTCTCCAAATGTATGTAGATATGAGGGGTCTAGATATCACATAGCTGCGCCTTACACACACATGGAATAAAGTTTGAGCTTTAAGACAAGGAAGAAAGAAAAAAAAAAAATAGGCCCCCACAATATGAGATTGACCTTTTTGCCTCCCTCAAAAATAACAACTAAGAAATCCTATTCTAATGCTTGTTATTATAGCAATAAAATTATGATGATTATTAAGAACTGTTCTTAGGAGATAAGATGTTTGGCACTAGTTTGTGGAAAATAATTTAGTGCGACTTAACTAGTTGACGCTTTTTAGTATTAACAATAGAGATATTTAGAGTTTAAATATTCTCATCTCAACAAACAAAATATTATAAAAAATAATATTGTTTAATGGGCAAAACAAAGAAGAAAGATTGTCATTTACAAACTAACATTTTTTTTTATTGAGAACAAACTAACATTCGAATGAATATAATTGGTAACACTTTAATAATATAACAAATAAATATCCATATTAGTTTTTGTGATTGGTGACACATAAACTTATTAGGCTCATGTAGCAAAATTTGTTGTATACTTAATATCAACTAGTTAAGTGAATTGTATGCTAATTATAAGTATAATTAATATGAGAGAGAGAGAGAGAGAGAGAGTCAAATATGGTTTGCTTAGTAGTTAATACTATAATTTTTTTAATTTATACATTCATCATTACAATTCTATTTAGTGGAAAGGAGTCTTATACTTTCATTTGCCTTTATAAAAGAGGGAAATGCATTATTTATTGGAAATCCTATGAAAATGGTCATCATATTTGATTGTATAATATGATTGGGTTCCACTTTTAAAATGGTGGGATTCCTAGTCAGAGAGAACTGACCCACTTCATTCAACCACTATCCATGCTTAAGAATTATGATAAGGCCTTTAGGGGAGTTGTCTTTGATTATGCCCATTTTCTTATTCCACTCACAAGACATCTACTAACCCATAAAATCACGTTTTGTCCCTAGTATTTAGGAACTAATTACCCATATTTATTCTCTCACCCTTTTTATCAATTCCACGTGACTGACGTATTTCCATTTTTTGTATCCCTAGCTAGCACCATGTCTGGTAAGCTTATGTGCAGTTTTGCTCTTCACGTGAAATTTCCTTCTCTAAAACCATGCAAAGGGCGCTTACGCCTTTTTCATTATTCTCAAAACACAAAACTCACATTGGATTTCTGTGGAACCTGGTAAAGAGTAGTTTTTGGCGATACCACCTGCTATCCCCTTGGTTCCTAAAGGGGAAAAAAAAGAGAGAAGATATAATAGTGTTGCAAACTTTAGCATGCTCTAATGACGTGTAATATTTGTGAATTATCTATTGTCGGACATCTAATATTCGATAACTCTAGAGTCACAAAAGATTTCACAACTATTGATGTGATAAGTTGTTATTAATAAATTAAAAGATAATGTCAATGGTGACCACATTATCAAAGTTAATGGGCTAAAATGACAATTACTTAAAATTATAAAATGTATAGTGTATTCCAGTGAGTTCACTATAGAACAAATCTTTAAGGAGATGCCTTGGACTGTGCTAGATATTCTAGTTCGTTGTGATCTCTATAGCACTGGACATGAAATAAATAAAAGAAATTAGATATCATTAAGAGAAAAATCCGTAGCATGAAAAATACCACAAAATGATAAATCAAAAAAATCCAAGCTGCAATATGACGAACCTCATTATCATCAAAATACTATGGCCTTTCTAGGACAATGAGATCTAGATTATGGAAAAATTAAAACAATCCCTATTTCTAGTACACAAGTGTATCTACGGAACACCTTCCAGCACACACGTGTTGTTTCCATGTTACCAGCTTAATAGGGGTCGATTACGGAAGCAAACTTTTGCTCCTCCCACTTGAAGGACGAAGTCCAAGCATCGATAATTTAGATTTGAAATGAGTGACACAATTATGCTAAGTCCAAGAATGTAGCTAGAGAAAAATTTCAATGATTTGAAATCTGAATACTTTGTGCACTTATGTATGGAACCTTATACACAACTTTTAGAGCATTCACAATGGGAATTGTAAATGCCATATGTTAGCAATATTTAGCATCAAGTCTCAAAAGTACTCAACAGCTGGCTTGTTAAACTTGTAAAATTGTAAATTTTTTTTGGCATTGTGCTACAGTACTATCATAAATGTATGATGGTACTGTAGCACAATGCCAAAAGATTATATTAATATTTTATTCCTAAATATCAAGCTTTTCTCTCTCATTCACATGGTCTCTCATCTCTCTTTGTCTTTCTCTGTCTCTCACTCACTTTCCTCTCTTTCTCCCTCTTCTCTATCATCTCTCCGTTTCTCCCTCATACCACTGCCATAGTCTAGACTCCAGATTCACTCTACAATCAACGAAGTTCCACCATGATCATCAACCTAGTCTCAAACCCATGTCAAAACTCCAGTCCACAAATCCACCATACCAATGCTAAAGTGGTGTTGTTCTCAACAGTCGCTAATACCCACAAGAATTGCAGAGAATAGCCATCGTCTTTGCCACATAGAACCCATATTTGTTCTCCAATTCCACTGGTGGAGATCGGCGTGGTGGCATGGTTGAGTTGGAGATTGGCGTGGTGGGTTTCTAGATCAATGAGATTGGCGGTGGTGGGTTTCTGGGTTCGGCGTTGTGGTTATTGTCGAAGAGATCAGTGGTGGTAGTTGTTTCTTGTGGTTGTTGTTGGTGTTTTTTTTTTTTTTTTTTTTGGTGGTTTTTGTGGTGGTTGTTTCTTGTGGTGGTTGTTGTTGGTGGTGGGTTTGGTGGTTTTTTTAATGGGTTTTGGTGGTTGGCATGGCGGTGGCATGGTGGTGGCTCTTGTGGTTGTGGTTGTGGTGGTGGTTGCTAGCTAGTGGTGTGGTGGGTTTGTTGGGATGTGAGTGACAGTGGTTAGTTTTTTTTTGGTGGTGGCTGGATTTTTAAAATATATTTTACGGTGGTGGTGATCTTTTAGACCCAGAAAAATGAAGAGGAAGAGAGATTGAGGGAAAAGCTAGAGAGAGGAGAGGAAGAGAGAGAAAGAGGTTGTGAAATTAATATTTTGCTGAATAGATGATGTAAATAAGAAATGGGATGTTGGGTGTATTGTAAAATAGTATGCTATAATTGATAAAGTAGCTTTTTGGGATGATAAAATAGGATAGGATGACATTTTTCATTGTGAATACTCTTAGAGAGAAGAATTGAGGCTATACTAGTGCTAAACATATCTGTTTTTGTTCCCTTTTTCCTAAGCCTAAACAATGAAAAAGGAGGTCACAACTTGTAATATTTAGAGAAAAAACCTTGTACTTCGTAGACAAATCCTCATTCTTAATCCACTCATCTTGTGATCCCAAAGAGTGTTTGATTGTTTGAAACCACAGAGTTTCATTCCAATAAGTTTACCGTAGAAGAAATATTCAAGAAGGTGACTTAAAAGTACACCAAACGTTTTGATTTGTGGAAAGGAAATTACTATAGAAGTATTCTAGAGGTTTCGGGATTACTGCGGTAATAATAAGGTAAGCAGGTTGTTTGCAAATGTTGCATAGAAGGTCTAGGTTGCAAAGGTTTTAGTAAGTCTTAACTATTTGTTATTGTTTTTTCATAGTGGATTTTCTATGGGATTGTCTCAATCCTATAGAATGGTTTTTCCTTTGAAAAGTTGCCTCATTGAGTTTTCCATTTCTTAGCCAGATTCTGTGTTATTGCTTTTATATTGTCTTGCTTTACGATTTGGCGTGTTCTAGACTGTAATAAAATATAATTATATTGTGGACTACATATTTGAAATAGTTTGAAAATTAATTAACAAAGGGTCTAAATTAGAATTTTCAAATCTTATTTAGAATGCAAACAAAATAAATCTTTCATATAGCACAAGTTGTGTAACTCTAGGTTGGCCTAAGATTTAGTCTATTGTAAATCCGCTATAATGGATTCATTGTGATATAAAGTTTAATTGTAAAGACATACTATTAAGGGTTTGCTACATTTTGCCTTGTACATAATAATGCTGTCCATTATAAAAATAATGGCCCAATACGCCAATGCCAAGTGTCCAAGGAAAATTTAAATAATGAAGAGAGAGGAAAGTAAAAAACAGAGAAAATCAAAGGTTTGCTTCAACTCACCAAATTAACTCATATATGACTCAATGTCTTAAAACAAAGTGTGATCATTTGGTAGGTTCCGTAATGGATTATATGGATAATTTAGTTTGTTATACGTATATAGATTTTTGCATGGACCCTAAGACATGTTGCTATTAACCTAGAAATGATTAGACTAAGTTACGTAGCCATTAGCTAATAGCCATTAGATATTAGGCAATTGTCCTTTGACCATGTACTATATCAGCTATCATGAAAACAAGGGTGAGAATGATGCGAACCTACGCAGGGGCCACTACAGCTATGGTATCATAATTTTGGCATATTCCAGCAATGGATCAGATTATTAGAGAGCTCCAAAAAATACACAGGTATGTGTGCATGGAGTACTGTTTTTGTTAAGATTCAACATTAATTGTCCTTCAGTAGAAAAGTCGCACATTGTCTGATGAGAAGATAGTATTTTCTATTTTGTCTAATAAGAAAGCAAAAAATCCTCCAATGGAAAAGCAGCACATAGCTACTCTAACACTACATAAAGATGATGGAGGTCCCAAGGAAAACAGACACTTGTACTGCGTTGAAATCTACACCCAAGGATGTGAATGTCTTTACCCATTCTTCCTCTCTTTCCATCTCTTTTCTTTCTTTCTCCATTGTAAATACCACTTATTTAAAAGTCGGACTGGACTGGTTGTTGAACCGAAAGTCTCTAAATCAGTCTAGTAAAAACCAAGAAAAATCGGTAAAAATCCTAGAATTGGACACAATTTTTGTTCTTTGACCGTTCCTATTTTTGAAACCAAAATACATATACTACTCAATATTTTTTCTGGAATATAGTGGATTATTTAGCTAATTTGAACCCATGGTTTTCTCCCTTTACAAACACATACAGGGTATCCACGCTTAAAAGAAAGTGTTTATTTTCCTTTACATTTTCTTGTTCTTAAGCTTTATTTTCTCATTACCAAACAAGAGGATCCAAGTGCTATGTAAAAGTCATGGTAGAAACTTCGTACCTTATTCATATAATCACACCATTCTACGTACCGTGTACAGGACGCTAAGGTAAAACCATGTTAATTACATGCATTCTCTTCCTTTCTCTTTTATTTTCTTCATGTTATTCTTTACATTTTTCTCATATAGTTTATCATTATTTTATAACAGACTCTTGTCATTTTTAACTTAGTATCAAAGTATGTTTTATTTTTTTTTCATTTTTAACTAAGGATATGTTGTTAAGTTGCACCGTTTGTATGACATGATAGATATGAATGTATAGCATTATGATACAAAGGTGTTCATGGGATTTGAGCATCTTATGTTCAAATCTTACTAAATCAAAATATATAAGTTACCAAAATAATTGTCAACAGTTTTAGAGTTTAGTGGCTTTTCTTATTATCATTTAAGAGAAGAACGGATTTGAATCCCTCCCATATTATTGTAACCATTGAAATATTAAAAAAAATGTTAAACCTTGAATTCTTTTATTCGCAACACAATCAAGGAATGAGCAAGCTCATCATCAGGACTTACCTTTTAAAATAGGGTAGGCATCTCTTTCATAATTTTATAGGTTTGAGAGTTGGGCCAATAATCCATTATTTCTCATCAAATCAAAAGGTACTTTGTTCTAGACATCTTTCACTTAGAAGGCATGTAACTCAAGCAAAGGACACTAATTAATCAATGTCTTACAAGATTTTGACCCAAAAGAACATTTAGAATTAAAAAAATTGACATTTTTGCCTGTAGAACCTTTTGAAGAGGTTTCAAATCAACTTTAATGTTAATGATTATAGTACCCCATAACTTAAAGATTAAAACTCATTAATTGGAGAAATTTCCTTGTAGACAAGTCGCCCGCCATATTTCTCAGCCAAAAAATAAAGAAGAGTCTCTGCCGCCATACTTTATTGACGATCATGTTTCTTTTTGGCTTAATGGAAACATTTTATTGATGTCCATGTATCATGGTTATTGCTAATTTCATTAATTTTGTCGTAAAAGCTCTCACTTTTTTTTTTGGTACCGCCATTCAAAAGTGTACGTAGGAGTTCTGTTGCTTTCTTGACTCAAGTAATTGATCTCCTCCAATGGTCGCTATCATTCCAAAGAGTTCAAATTCTAATATGTTTCATGCCCTTGTGCCGTCACTTGGTATTTGCGTTCATATCCATCAATTCTTTATATATCTTTCTAGCTTTTTTTTTTTTTTTTTTTTTTTTTTTTTTTGAGAAAGTTTATCTTTCTAGCTAATACACATTAACCAACCAATTATTATGTTCCATGCATTTTGTATAGAGAGTCCTAAAAATGATACAGTTTAACCAGTGGAGTTCTAACTTCTAATCATATTATATCATTAAATAATTGAATAAATCAATTTTGATTATATATATTTCTTCCAACATTCTAAATACACATACATACGTACGTGTATATATACAAACCTTGAATACTTTATCCAATCTTTATCTTTTCCTTTTCCCTTTCCCTTTTATAATATATACATATATATATATATATATATATTTTATATATATATATTAATTATATAAAAGGGAAAGGGAAAAGGAAAAGATAAAGACTGGATAAAGTATTCAAGGTTTGTATTTCTTCTCTCCAGGAGACTTGGGGACCATTATTTCATCTTCATGTTGTAGGATTTGCATTCAATTAATTAAGTGTGCTAGCAAACACGGCAAGCGTTTTGCGTTTTTCTTTAGATCCCGCGCACTATTTATGGGACCCGTAAGTACGAAAAATGCAGCAAGAAGCAATAAACTTGGGTTTCACGGGTATTATTCATAATTTAAAAATTATTTTGTTACAGTATTTTCAGTAATAAATTTTCAGTTTTCAACAATAAACGGTATCCAAACAGACTCTAATTAATCACTTGTTCATTAGAGAATATGATTGTAGAAGTGCTATTGATAATCAATTTGAAAATTCACCAGGTTAGTAAATTTGTCCTTATATAATTACCTACCAAGTGCAGTGCTGCTGTTTCCCAATAATAAATCAAGCTTTTTTTTTTTTTTTTTTTTGGAGAAAGTGATTGTATTTTCTTTATACATTTAAGTTAACAACAACAATAACAACTATTAATATTAATTTTATTATTTAAAAATTAAAATAGAGTTTTTTTTTTTTTTTTTAATAAAAAAAATCTATTAAAAAGGGTACTCAAAAGAACTGTACCATCGTGGCCAAGGAGCTAGGGCTAGTGAGTAGTATTTGTCAACTTTTTGACAAACAATTGATTCTAATCTAATATGGAACATTTAATGATGACCACCGACTTGGCATTTGTCCATTGAGAGAATGAATGTCACATTATTTTCTTGGCTTTGTCGCTTTTTTCAATTTCAACATCAGGACCAGCGGCCAAAGCTTATATACCATCCTTATCAAAGAAAAGAAAGAAGCAAAGTTGTAGTGTTGTACACCTAATTTGAATATAGCTAGCTGTAACCTGCAAGTTAAGAATCTTTCATTGCATGTGAGTCTCTCTCTCTCGCTTCAAACATTGTCTTGTTGACGTTAAATTTAGCAAATGGTAAAAACATTGAAAGGCCCATTAGAGCAGACACAAACTACTAATCTAGCTACTATATTAAGAATCATTAGAAAAATGTTGACTGGTTAAAATAATTTGATCTTAACACTGTTTTTTACTCTTTTATTTCTCATTTCAGATATTTTGGGTTCTTAGTTTGGATTTCATAGGAGGATATATGCATTATGCATTTGAAGCATTTTTGGTCAAACTATATAATTGTTGCTGCTCACAAGTGTTGTGGGTTGATATGACAATATATATCACCATAATAGAGTAGAACTTATATGTTCAAATTTATCTTCTGTTGATATTTTCCTTACAAATTACAATTGTAGTAAAATTTTTGACATATTAAGATCTTGGACCCTTTATTTATTTATTTATTTTTATCCCCAACTTGTGGATTAAATAGCCAAAGTGACCCTATCTAGAAATTCCATTTGTATTTTCATTGCCTAGTTGTCTCAGAAAAAAAAAAAAAAATGCTCGTATAAATATTACTATGTCTTATCGTCCATGACATATACCACAACCTCCATGGATGAGTACTACAAGTTCACTAATTTGGTTATTCGATTCCAATCTAACTTAGATAAGACGTAATAGAAGATAATAACATTTTTTTTTCTTTTTTCTTTTAAATTTATTTTATGAATAAGTACTTTTATTGAAGCTAGTAATTAACATCCTGAGTAGTTTATTAAAAAAAAAAAATCCTGAGTATGTCAACTATGACTTATTCAACGGAAAAATTCTTCCCTTTTCTTGGACCAAAATATTTTGTTGTTTCTTTCCTCTTGCCTCTCTCGCTTTTTTATTTATATATATATATATATATATATATATATATATATATATAAAAAGATTGTTTACTGTGTGACGGACTTGTTGACCGAACGGATCGAGTAAACTCAACCGTTCACCTCAAAATTCCATGAATTTATACCATATTTCCAATCCCATGAATCATGTTGGTTTGAATTCATTGATTCAACAATCACAAGGAGAGGAGAAATCGCCGTTCATTTTGGAGTAGAAAATTGGGAGCTAGGTACCGCAGAACATGAGACAATAATTTGTGCTCCCCCTTTGACTTGGGAGAGAGTTAGCTTCTTTAATAATTTGTGCTCCCCCTTCATTGAATTATGCCTTGCATACAAAATGTTCAAAATCTCATACTAACCTCTCCCAAGTTCCAACATCATCACCACATTTATTATTATCATTTGTTGTTGTCATCAATAAAGAAAAAATAATAAATTCATTAAAAAAAAAAGTCTCAGAAACTATAAAAATAATTACAAAGACTAATGAAACAATTAATTATTTCCATTGCCTTACTCAATGAATTTTCTTTTAAGCCAGAATGGAAATCATAAAAAGGTTAGATCTCATTTTAATTAGATACAAATTTTCAAATCCAAAGGGTTTTTCAAATCAGATGATGCCGTAAATATCACTAGTGAGCTATACGATTCTTGCACGTTTGTAACGATACCTACAAAGAAAAGAGAGAAGACCTAACAGAGAGCATCAGTGTGGTGCCAGCCAAACACCCTCCAAAGGTCAAGTTAGAACTATTCTCACAACTCTAGAGTGCTAGAGAAGGGTAAATTATGCGTACCTTAATTTGTGAGAGTATTGGGGTTTTTATAGTAGTAGAAGGTTGGCCTCTCTTCCTTGGTGAAGAAGTATTTTCCTTATAGGAATCCTCTTGAATAGTCCCAAACGTGATAGACAAGACATTTCCTTGTAGGGAAGATCTTCACTAATGCACGTATCTTCTGGAATTCTCTTTGTGTTAGGATTCCTATTTTTCTTGGGATTCTATGATGGTTCAAGTGTGTGTCGCAAGTATTTCCCATCTAGGGTTTTCGCTGCACCTTGGGCTTGCCCTCTATCGACCCATGGACTAGATCCGTCAGGCCCAATTTAACGAAGGTCATACCATATTTTTACCCCTTCAGTTGCCCCCTTCACCCTATGGATCCGTCATGCTTGAGTGGAAGGACCAATGGGGTGACGGTTCAATATTCTGGGGTTGACGGTTCAAAGGCCTGTGGATTGATGGATTTCAAAGAGGACGACGTGAATTGCGCCCATTCCTGACAGGTTGTCTGAAGCAATTATGATGCATGACACATGTCGCTCTTTGATTAGGTTTTTCCTCGGATTGAAGCGTCGCTTCGTCTTCCGTGCACTTCCTATATATATATATATATATATATATATATCATACTCCTCCTCTCTCATTTCTCCATTCTCAACTGAAACACTTTGTCAGAGCACTACCGTTATCCTTGTCATAAAGCGATCCGTTCAATAGCTGTATCTGTCATCAACACAACCGTCATCCTTCACTCATTCACAGATTTGGTGAGTATTCTCTTTTCACAAGTCCTGCAAATATACTTTTTATTTTCCTAGACTTTATACACACCCGTCAGCACCTCTAGATCCGTCAGTCTTAGGTTTTATCGTCACGTGTAGGCAATGTCTAGTGCGTCAAGTAATCAGTCAGTCGTTCGTGACGGGGCAGATTACGAGGAAGTATACCCGTTCGGCCACAGAAACCAAGAGAGTCCAGGCGAAGAGAGGAGTCCGTTCGCCTCTTCCTCATCCTCAACAAATGAGGATATGGAGATGGCTGAACCAGAGGATATTTCTGATGATGGCGAGGAACAACTAATAAGATCCGTCGTAGGTGCTGATGGACTTAGGAAGTTCATCATGCTACCAGAGTGGACAGTGCATAACTTCACATCCACCATCAAGGAGAAACACTTCAACACTCTTAGGGCTAATTTTCAAATTCCAGATAATATCCCAATCTGTCTACCCTATGTATCAGAGAAATGTTATTATAAAGGGGTAGAAGGTGTCGGGGTGTACGAACAGATGCTGAAGGCGGGACTTAGGTTTCCACTAAGTACCTTTCATCGTGAGCTTCTCAAGTATTTGGGTCTGTCCGTCACCCAAATATCTTCGAACGCCTGGAGGGTCTTCATAGCAATGGAGATCCTGTATGGTGCTATGACAGACGGTGCTAGGAGGCTGACGGTGCGGGAATTCCTCCATTGCTATCGTCCAGATGAAATAGACAAATCAAGGGGGATGTATAGTTTTGCTAGTAGGAGTCTGTTGTTGAAAGTTATATATGAAACCCCCGACTCAAATAGAGATTGGAAGAGTCGTTATTTCTTCCTAGAGGGTGACGAGTGGATGGGTCGTTCAGGGGACACGGAACATATGCCCGTCAACACCACTTGGGGCATATTGAATCCGTCCAGTATGCACCCATCGTAGTTTATAAATTCCTTACGTTTGTTCAGTTATAGTTTCTCCATCACTTTTCACTATCCTCTTCTTTTGTATTTAGACGGCGTCCACAAGTTAGTCTTGAGGAGTTCAGTTTTCTTGAGAAGATTTTTTCCAAGACCAAGCCGGAGGAAACGACTTGGGCAAAGCTAGTGAATCCTGATACTATCCACTGGTATTGTGATGGTCCTGAACCAACGCTAGAAGCCGTCAGATATAACGCTAAAATTCGAAGACGTAAGTTCGTCAACCTTATTTTGCTTAAATGGCTTTTACTTTGTTAGTTAATAACTTCATCCGTCCTCCTTTACAGAGATGGACAATGCTAAGAGGAGGGCATTGATTAAATCACAGGCCGCCAAGAAAAAGGAGTCTGGCGATGTGGCTCCTAAGGGGATGGGCTCAAGTATTCTATTGATAAAAAGGAAGCAACCGTCCAAAGGGGACTGTCCACTTAAGAAACCCAAGGTCCCATTGGAGCCCGTCGTAGGGTTAATGGCTGAGGGTGCGAAGACGGTCACCCCAGCAAAGCCTGGGTCTGGCAAAGGCTTTATGAAGGCCCCGTCCACTAGCCAGGAGAAGCCAGCTTCCCTCCTTCGTGACGACTCCAAATATGCCTTGGAGCAACTTTCATTCATTATCACGTCGGAGGACTACGAGGATTTAGGCAATCACTCCACGGAGGCAATGGGGGAGATGGGGTTTTTCGCGATTGCTCAGGTAATCCTTGTCCATCGGCTCCTCGTCCGTCCATTCCACTTTGTTTTTTATCTAACCCTTTCTTCTAACTTTTTGTCTTAGTCCATGATTATGATGAAGGGGCTAATGGATTGGTGCCTTAACTGTGAGACGGCTCTGGAACGTGTTCGAGCAAAGGCAGAGCAGACGGAGGATGAGTTGGGTCAACTTAACAAATGGAAATCCACAATGGAGAAAAAGTTTGAGCTTTCAAAGTAGGTGAGGAAGGTGCTTGAGCAAAGGACGGACGAGGTGAGGAAGGCCATGGAGGTCAGAGACAAGGAGGTCCAAGACCTAAAGGAAAAACTCTGTCAAGCTAAGGAGGTGGCGATACGAGAGTACCGTGACTCAGATGCCTTGCTGTCCGAGCTGGGAGACTCATTCCTGCAAGGTTTTGATGATGCTCTCCGTCAAGTTAAGAAGGCCTACCCTGCTCTGGATGTGTCTATGATAAAAGTTAACGACCAAGCCCAGATGTCTGTTATGCCCGTCGCCTCAGAGAATACATATGATCTTTTTGCTGAGGATGCAGCCCAAGGCAACGGAGAGTTAGCTCAAGCACAGAATGTTCAAGGCCAAGAAAAAGATGCAGACCCTGAAGAATAGAGTTTTTCTTTCTCTTTTTTTTTTTTTTTTGCTAAGTTTGAGAGTAATCTGTCATTAAATTTGTGTATTGAACAACTACCCTTCGAGGGTTTTATTCGTCAATGGTATTTATTTTGTTTTATTCTGCAGTTTTATGCCCGTCTTATTTGTATTTTGTGTGACTAGTTACTATCTTTATTATTTGAACGAGATGTATAAATCTCCGTCCTCTTCAATTGTCCACTTCTTGGGCTAAGATTTTCATCCTTAACGGATGACCCGTCCTCTTTCTTTTTTATTTTTTATTAAAGGACAGGCTTAACATTCAAGGATGGTCCGTCTACTTTAATGACTAAAATCAATCTTTTTAGATAATCTGTTCAATTTATGGACTAAATTTTTACCATTTTGGACGATTCTTCCACTTTATGGAGAACTGTCCACCTTTATGGACTTGTACATAATTTTAGATCTTGTATGGATGAACCGTCCACCTCAAATACTAGGTAGTTTATCCCGTCCTTTCTTGTGGACTTAGAATTTTTACCTTATGGGCTGATCTGTGCTTTCTGTGGTTTTTGGCTTATGTCCGTCCATGTTTTTGGACATTGGAATTTTTCATCCTTATGGGACGATCTGTTCAGTTCGTGGACTTATTTATATCCGTCCCCTTTTATGGACTTAAGAAATTTCACCCGTCTAGGATGATTCGTCCAGCTTGTGGACTTTGTTTGTGTCCGTCCACATTTATGGACTCAAAAGATTTCACCCATCTTGGATGATCCGTCCAGCTTGTGGACTTTATTTATTATCCATCCACTTTTATGGACTTTGAATTTCACCCGTCTAGGATGATTCGTCCAGCTTGTGGACTTTGTTTGTGTCCGTCCACATTTATGGACTTGAGAAATTTCATCTTTCTTGGGATGATCCGTCCAGTTTGTGGACTTTATAAGAATTCAGGTTGAAAAGACAGTTATGCCTGAATATTCAATTGTGTATTTGTAGAAAAGTACCTGCCCCTTGGGCTTAAAAAGATACTCAAAGTATTGTAGCAAGTAAAAAAGTACCTGCCCCCTTGGGCTTAAAAAGATACTTGAAGTATTGTAGCAAAAAGTTAAAGTAAAACTAATAATTGTAGTAAAAACTAGGAAGAAAAACTGGAAATAGCGTCGTTGCTCTTCATGCTGTCTCTACTGATAGTATTTCCATAGGTGCTCCGTGTTCCATGGGTGCTGAAGCTTTTGTCCGTCTAGTGTCTTGAGGTGGTAGGTGCCCTTCCTCTGCCATGATGCGATCCTATAGGGTCTTTCCCAGTTGGGGCCGAGTTTTCCTTGCGAATGATCTCTAGTAACGCCCATTACGTTTCGCAGTACAAGATCTCCGACCTGAAAGTCTCTACGCCTAACGTTGGAGTTGTAGTGTTTCGCCATGAGATTCTGATATCGCGCCATCCTTTGCTCCGTTGTCATTCGTACCTCATCCACTAGGTCGAGCTGAAGTCACATGGCCTTTTCGTTCTTATTCTCATCGTCGCTCTCCACCTGAAAGCTTGTGAGCCTTACTTCTGTTGGGATGACAGCTTCACTTCCGTATGCTAATCAAAACGACGTTTCTCCAGTGGGCGTTCTTGCTGTAGTTCTGTATGCCCACAGAACGCTTGGTAGCTCGTCCGACCAGATACCCTTTACCCCCTCGAGCTTGGTCTTGATGATCTTGAGCAAGGACCGGTTCGTGACTTCAACTTGCCCGTTGGCCTGTGGGTGTGCTAGCGACGAGTAGTGATTCTTGATACCTAGCTTCGAGCAGAAGTCCTTAAATGCGCTGTTGTCAAATTGCTTTCCGTTGTCAGAGACAAGCACTCTGGGTATCCCGTACCTGCATATGATATTCCTCCAAACAAAGCTCCGAATATTCCTCTCTGTGATAATGGCTAGGGCTTCTGCTTCCACCCACTTAGTGAAGTAGTCGATACCAACTACCAGAAATTTTAACTGCCTAATTGCTGCTGGGAAGGGGCCTTTGATATCTAGTCCCTATTAAGCAAAGGGCCAAGGGGCCGTCATGGGGGTTAGTTCCTCAGATGGTTGCCTGATGAGATTACTGAACCTTTGACACTTGTCACAGGCCTTGACATAAGCCTGTGCGTCCTTCATCATTGTAGGCTAGTAGTATCCTGCTCGGTTCAACTTGTGCACCAATGACCGTGCCCCTGAGTGGTTTCCACAGATACCCTCGTGGACTTCTCTCATTACGTAATCTACTTCTTCGTAGCATAGACACCTCAGGTACGGCCAAGAGAACCCTCTTTTGTACAAAACATCTTTTATCAGCATTAATCGCGATGCTTGGACCTTCACCTTTCTAGCGGCGTCACTACCGTTTGGTAAAACGCCAGTCTTTAGGTATGATATCAAAGGCGTAGTCCAATTGCTTTCAGAATTTAGTTCCTGCACATTTTTTCTATCATCAATAAGTGAGGAGACTTGGACAAATGACAATACCTGTTCGGGGATAAGCATAAATTCTGCCGAGGCTGCTTTTGCTAGTCGGTCGGTGCATTCGTTTTCCCCCCTCGGGATTTGAATGAATTTGACTTCGAGGCTACTGATTCGATTCTTTACCTCTTCTAGATACCTCTTCATCCTAGCCGTCATTAATCTAACTTGTTACTACCTATGAGTTGCAATGTACGACCACGTTTTCAGCACCTACAGCCTTTGCGAGGTCTAGCCCTGCCACCAAGGCTTCGTATTCTGCCTCGTTGTTGGTTGTGGGGAAATCTAGTCGGATCATGCACTCGATCTTATCCCCCTCTGGGGTTTGGATCACTACACTAGCCCCTCCTGCTCGTCTATTTGAAGATTCGTCCGTATAAATATTCCACTGTCGCGTATCCTCTGCCCCCTGGCCATATCCAAGAATGAATTCGGCGATGAAATCAGCCACCACCGGTCCTTTTACAGCCGTTCGTGGACGGTACTGTATGTCAAACTCGCTGAGCTCTATAGCCCATAAAGCCATTCTTCCTGCTACCTCGGGACTACTCATAGCTCTTCTCAAGGGCTTGTCCGTCAAGACAATGATGGTGTGTGCTTGGAAGTATGGTTTGAGTTTTAGCGCAGCAGTTATCAACGCGAAGGCCAACTTCCCCATCTGAGGGTACCGCTCTTCCACTCCCCGGAGTGCTTGGCTTGTGAAGTAGACTGGTTTCTGAGATCCATCTTCCTCTCTCACCAAAGCCACGCTAACAGCGGCTTGTGAAACAGCTAAATATAGGTAAAGCTCTTCTCCTGGCTCGGATGGACTGAGCAATAGTGGAGATGAAAGATAGGTCTTTAAGTTGTCAAACGCCACTTGGCATTTGTTCGTCCATTCAAATGATTTTTCATAGTGCAGAAGAAAGGTAGACATTTGTCCGTCGCTTTCGAGACGAACCTGTTAAGGGCCGCAATTTTGCCATTCAAACTTTGCACTTCCTTGACCGTCCTCGGTGGTTCTAACTCTATTATGGCCCGTACTTTCTCCGGGTTGACCTTTATACCTCTTTGGGATACTATGAAGCCCAAGAATTTCCCCGCCGTCACTCCGAACGCGCACTTGCCTGGGTTCAACTTCATGTTATATAACCGGAGAGTGTCGAAGATCTCCCGGAGGTCGCCTAGATGATCATCCTCGTGTAGGCTTTTCACCAGCATATCATCAACATAAACTTGTACTTTCCTCCCAATCTGGTGCGTGAACATCTTGTTCATTAATATTTGGTATGTTGCTCTGGCATTTTTAAGTCCGAATGGCATCACCTTGTAGTAAAACAGTCCCTGGCTGGTGACAAAAGAGGTCTTCTCTTGATCGGCTTCTTCCATCTTAATCTGGTTGTAGCCCGAGAAAGCATCCATGAAGCTCAAAAGCTGGTGTCTTGCGGTTGAGTCTACCAAATTATCTATCCGAGGGAGTGGATAGCTGTCTTTGGGGCAGGCCTTATTGAGGTTCGTGAAGTCTACGCACATCCTCCATTTTCCGTTAGCCTTCTTAACCATGATGACATTTGCCAACCAATCGAGGTAGTACACTTCTCGGATGAAATTTGCCTCAAGCAACTTTCATACTTCCACGGCAATGGCTTTGTCCCGCTCCTGAGTGAATACTCGTTTCTTTTGCCGGATTGGGGAGAATGTGGGTGATACATTCAGTTTGTGAACCATGATTTTGGGGTTGATCCCTAGCATATTCTAGTGACTCCAGGCGAACACGTCTTGATTGTCTCTTAAGAATGCCGTGAGCTCCTGGCGCACCAGCCAGCTTGCCAATGTACCTACTCTAGTCATCCGTTCTGGTTTTGAGTCATCAAGGATTATTTCTTCTAACTCTTCAACTGGTTCTGCTACTGTCCGTCGTTCCTCTATGCACATTGTTTGCTGTTGATCGTCCATTTCTAGCATAGTAATGTAGCATTCTCGTGCTGCCACCTGATTTCCATGCAATTCTCCTACTCCATAATCCGTTGGGAACTTGATCATTAAATGGTATGTTGAAGTTACAGCCTTCCATGAGTTGAGGGTGGGTCGTCCGAGAATGGCATTGTAAGCGAACGAATAGTCGACCACTAGGAATGTTACTTCCTTAGTGATTTGCTGGGTGTAATCTCCCATCGTTACTATCAATGTGACGACACCGATGGGGAACACTCTCATCCCTTCGAAGCCAACTAGAGGGGCATTAACTTGGACCAATTGTTCTTTGTCAACTCTCATCTGCTGAAAAGCCGGGTAATACAAGATGTTTGCCAAACTGCCGTTGTCGACCAGAACCCGGTGCATGTTGTAGTCTCCTACCCTTAGGCTGACAACAAGCGTGTCGTCATGCGGGTGGTGCAGCCTTCAAGCATCTTCTTCTGAAAATCCAATGACAGGGTTGTCGATCCGTGCCATCTTGGGTACAGTGCCCATGAGCTGGACGTTCTGGACCATTCTTAGGTAGGTCTTCTTGGCTTTTTTGGACTACCCAGAAGTTGTCGTGCCCTCTACGATCATTCTTATGTTTGCAATGGGCGGCCTTGGGTGCTCATTCTTCCGTCACAGGGTTTGCTTTTAGGGTGGATCCACTTTCTCCTTGCTCACGAACCTCTATAGTTTCCCTTGTCTTATAAGGGCCTCTATTTGCTGTTTTAAATTGTAGCAGTTAGCTGTGTCGTGCCCGTGGTCTCGATGGAAGCGACAATACTTATCCCTTGGTCTCTTGTTGGGATCTCCCTTCAACTTGCCGGGGAACGTCAGAGTTCCTTCGTTTTTGATCTGCATCAAGACCTGATCTATTAGGGCAGTTAACGGGGTGAAGCTCCCAGTGGGGGGTTTGGAGCGTCTATCATCCTGTCGATCTCCGGTCCTAGCCATTTTGCACCCCCTATCCTGTCGTGTATCCTCTTGTCTTTCTCTTTTCTTGGGCTTATCTTCGCGGGCCAACAGTGCGTCCTCCGCGTTCATATACTTGGTAGCCCTGTAAAGCACTTCCGACATGGTCTTTGGATCGTTCTTATATAGAGAAAATAGGAACTTACCCTTTCGTAGCCCATTAGTGAATGTTGCCACGAGTATCTTGTCGTCCGCCTCGTCAATTGAGAAAGCCTCCTTGTTAAAATGAGTTATGTAGGACCTCAGCGTCTCGTCTTCTTGTTGCTTAATGTTCATTAGGCATGCAGTTGACTTCTTGTATCTGTGTCCTCCTATGAAGTGCGAAGTGAACTGAGCGCTCAGCTCCTTGAAAGTACTGATAGAGCCAGACATTAACCGACTGAACCAAATTCTCGCAGCACCCTTCAACGTTGTAAGGAAGGCCTTACACATGATCTTGTCTGCAACTCCTTGAAGGTGCATCAAGGTTTTGAAGGTCTCTAAGTGATCTAGAGGATCCTTGACTCCATCGTAACTGTCTATATGTGGCATGCGGAATTTATGCAGTAGAGGGAAGCAATTGACGGAGGCAGTGAACGGTGAGTCGATTCAGTTGACTAGGTCGTCAAGATTGCTGGATACTCGTCCCTTGAGGGCGTTCATCATAACTTCCATTTGCTCTTTCATTGCCTGCATCTCTGCGACAATAGGCGGAGTCGCATCCATGAAGGTTGGGAGGCTTAGGTTTTGTCGCTCCGATCTGCTTGGGGCGTTACTACCCTCCGGTCTCTCCTGGTTCCTGTGATCAGTACTGGCACCTTCTTGATTTTCTTCTTGGTTTCCCGTCGCCGCGTTCTTCTGTCATAGCTGTTCTTCTAGAGTCCGGTTTTGTCTGGTGAGGCGCTCCACTGCCGCTGTGAGGGTTAGGACCTGTCTCTCCAGGGCAATAGGTTGTGGCTCGTCTTCCTGAACGTTGTTGGTGGTCGCCATCGAGCGTGTAAGTACCATGCAGCCTTTTGTCTGGGTAGGATTTGTATGGCTTACAAGCTGTAGTTACGATGCTACTCTTTTCCACAGACAGCGCCAACTGATGATGTCGTAAATATCACCAGTGAGCTACATGATCCTTGTACGCTTGTAACGATACCTACAAAGAAAAGAGAGAAGACCTAACAGAGAGCACTGGTGTGGTGCCGGCCAAACACCCTCCGAAGGTCAAGTTAGAACTGTTCTCACAACTCTAGAGTGCTAAAGAAGAGTAAATTATGCGTACCTTAATTTGTGAGAGTATTAGGGCTTTTATAGTAGTAGAAGGTTGGCCTTTCTTCCTTGGTGAAGAAGTCTTTTCCTTATAAGAATCCTCTTGAATAGTCCTAAACGTGATGGACAAAATATTTCCTTGTAGGGAAGATCTTCACTAACGCGCGTATCTTCCGGAATTCTCTTTGTGTTAGGATTCCTATTTTCCTTGGGATTCTATGATGATTCAAGCGTGTGTCACAAGTATTTCTCATCTAGGGTTTTCGCTGCGCCTTGGGCTTGCCCTCTATCGGCCCATGGACTAGATCCGTTAGGCCCAATTTAACGAAGGTCCGTCATACCATATTTTTACCCCTTCAAAATCCAAAAAATAAAAAATAAAAACTTTAGAATCTACTTTTAAAAAGATATTTGATTTTGTAGAAATATAAGTGAAACAACAAAATTAATTACAAAGACTAATGTAACAATTAATTACAAAAACTAATGTAACAATTAATTATTTTCATTGCTTTACTCAATGAAATTTTTTTAAAGGCAAATGGATATCATAGAAAGGTTAGATCTCATTTTAATTAGATGCAAACTTTCAAATCCATAAAGGGTTTTTCAAATCCACAAAAAAAAAAAAAAAAAAAAAAAAAAAAAAAAAAAAAAAAAAAGAATTTACTTTTAAAAAAGATAATGGATTTTGTAGAATTATAAATTATTATTTTCTTTTTACAAATCTCAATTTTATTTAGGTTTCATAAAATTTATTTTCCAAGTAAAATAATTCCTAAAAAATTGATACACTACCAAAATAGAAGCCTAAGTTTACTATAAAAGACTTAAAAACATTCAATAAACCTAAAATTTTAAAATTTACATAAAAATATTAAAAATAATTTTAATAAATGAGAAAAAATTTTCTCTCATATTTTATACCACAGCTAACTCCTCCACAAAAATGAAACTAACCCTTGAGTTTTGACTTGAAATTAAAATATTTATATCTAAATAAATAGATACTCAGAACTCAATAACTTGACCTGATTTTAAAATTTATCTTTGAGATTCCATAGCATAAAATTTCTTCTCATTCGCCTATGATTGATGTTAGGTTCTAAAAGTTTAAAACAATCGGCAAACCTTGAATACAAACTTGTCTAGATATAAATTCTTAAGTTTATAGATATAATTAGACAATGCTCAAGATGTTACTAGTCAAAATATAAGAAGAAGGAAACTGTAGGTTTAGGAATTCGAAACATGCCAAGTTTGATCGATCGAGAAGAAGGCTCGACCGATCAAGACACAAATCTGCAGAATTTAATTAAGGCCCAACAACTCATTAAGCACCTTAAATGATTAGGATTTTAGATCTATTTCATTAAGTATTTAAAGGAAACCCGAAGACACTTTGGAGCTTCTCTTTTGAGATCTAAAAGGTACTATGACTTCTCCTTTCAAATTCACCATTAGAATTCCATCTACACATTATTAGAACTGGTAGATCTGAAATTGCTGCAACAAGATCATACATAACTGATGATTTAAAGTTTTGAGTGAGATCTCAAAGTTACAAACAAGGGTGTTTATGTTCGACAAATTCAAATAGAAGAGTTTGTGGATTTGAAATTGAGTGTGGTCACGTGAGTAAGTACTACAAGAGTTAGCTTTAGATTTACGGAAAAATCTATTGTAAAACTTCCATTCTATATAGTGAATTTGTTGCCTTGAGGATAGTTTAGGTTAAATCCTCCCCAGCTTTTTTACCTTGAAACTAAGATGGTTTCATTGGTTTTCCTAGGTCATCATATCATCTGTCTTCTTTACTTTTCCACACTTAGTGATATGATTGTTTGTGTTTAACCTAAATCTGAATAATAAAGCTAAGTATCAACTTGGTTGATTAATTAGGTTAAACAATCTGAGTGTATAAGGGTCTAAACAAACAAACAAACAAGTGGTATCAGAGCGGGTTAGCTCTTGATTAGGTAGTCTTACTTAGAAACAGTAGATCATTTAAATATGCTATCATGGATAATTTTAAGTGTCTTTCTGCTCATATTTGTGATAATTTGAATAAAAATAACACCAATGCTTCTGTTGATTTTATTGATGAGTGTGAAACTCTCCGTAGGGAATTATATAAATCTATGAAAATTGCTAAGAAATTCAAGGAAGAGTTAAAATTGGCTAATCTTGAAAAAGAGAAATTAATTGTGAGATTGGTTGAATCTAATAAAAAGAATGAATTTTTGATAAATCAATTTTCCTTTCAAGATGAAAAGATGAAAAGTTTGGAACAAGAGTTAGCTGAGTCTAAAACTGAATTGAAAAAATTCTCTTGTACCAAACTTGTTGTTGATGACAAATTTGTTTCTGTTTCTGTTTCTATTTCTATTAGGGCTAAAGCTAACAAAGTTTATGTTCCTCCTTTCAAGATGAATCATAAAGAAAAAGCTCATGTTGCTAGGTTAGACAAAGGTAAAAATTCTGATGTAGATGCTGAAGTTTTTAAATGTATGTTTAAACCTATTGCTAGAATGCAAAAAAAAATTGTTTTTATGCCTACCTGTCACCTTTGTGGTGTTGATTGTTGGTCACTTTAGACCAAATTGTTCTTTGTTGAGGCATGAACCAAAACCTGTGACTAAATCTACCTCTAGGAATATTGACGTTCCTAAATTTGTTCCTGTTTGTCACTTTTGTGGTGTTCTTGGTCACATTCGTCCTAACTGTCATAAATTAAAATTTAAGCATTTTGTATTTCAGTTTAGGATATGTGATGATATATCTCTTGCCATAAGTCTTGATAAATTGTTTAATATGCTTTTGAAAAATTTAAGCTTGTTGGCTTGTGAAAGGAAATTGCAGGATTTCAGAAAAATTGTGTAATCCCTCAAATACACTTTGTTTCTCATGGTTTTTCACCTACAAAGCCTAAGATGCATGCTATATGGGTGAGAAAAAATTTGCAAATGTGTGTGTTGTTTACTTGTCCTTGATTTAATTCTTTCAATTATTTGTGGACATGTTTGCTTTTTGTTTTTGGTCTTTTTATTTTCTTAGGTTATTTTGATTATTCAAAAATAAAATTCCAAAAACATTGAAAATTTTCAAAAAGACAAAAATATTTTATTTTGGGTCTTGTTTTATTTTTTATTTTTAGGATTACATGAATTATAATATCTCTCTCTTGATTTAGAATATGATTGATATTGTAGAAAAACTTGAAAAGTATGTGTTGTATAACTAAGTGCATGAGCTATCTTTGATTTTGTATGCGTATGTACTAGTAGTACATGTACTCATGGGTTAATTAAGAAATTGATATTTTTTGTTTGTGTACCCTCTATAGTTTAGTTAAGCACTGTCTTGGATTGTTTTTGCATTTTATTCATTTCGCATAATGTGTGCTTTTTAATATTTGGCCATATTATAAAAACATAAAAAGATTTTTATTTTTTTTTGTATTGCACACCACTAAGTGTGTAATTAAGGTTGGCCAATGAAATTTGCATTTCATGACTGTGTACCTTGTTTAGCTTTGATGAGCTATTTTTTGCACTTTACTAGTTTGTGCTATATAGTGCTTAATTGTGTGAATTGTTTATAGTCTTTGAAAAAATAATTTTGATTTTGATTTTGATGTCACATTCTTTTGATCGTAAGGACTAGAAAATTCTAGGAGAAAGGCATAAATAACCATCTTATCACTGATACTCGCTAATCATGAACACCTGTGTGCAAATCATAAAAGCCATGCTCGGTAAGGTACTTGCATAGCAAGATAAAATGAAGTGTTATATAAAATAAAATAAAATAAAAAATGTAACAAGGGTATTTTCTTTTCTATCTCCTATATGCCTGTGGGGGCTGGTTAATCAATAATTATTAAAACCGAGCTAACTGGGCCTGTGGCCCATCTGAGGACGCAAAACTGTCCGAGGAGGCCCATATAAGGTTATAAGGGGAACTAAATGAAAAGAGGAGCAGATATCACATGAGATGGGTCCAGTATTCATCTGAGGACAAAATCCTTCTCGACAATATGTGTTCGAGGACGACCTGAACGCCATATTGTTACAAACACACTTCAGAGTTACATTACCACTAAAGGTGGGACATGGGACCAAGGGTAAGAAAGAAAAGATAAACAAATATCTTGAACAACTGCTGCCTCCGCATTAATTACCTCTCAACCAACTCTCTGGTAGCATTAATGTGGAAGTGATGCTTGAACAGTGATAAAACAGCTTTACAGCTGCTGGTTGAAGGTTCCAGGAAGTGTTGGATGGGATAGGAAGGGATCCCCCGAATCCAACTTACATGTGTGTGGTGAAGATGACACCAAGATGGCAGTATATAACATGGAAGAATGCATTGAGAGATGGATCGAAACTTCTAAACAAGTAATGCCTAGAGGAAAATCTTGTGAAATAAAGAACTTAGCTTGTTTCAAGGAGAAATTGATCGTAATATTTGTGTTAATCCATCTAGAAACGTTAAGTTTAATCATTTTTCTTTCGAAGTTAATCTAGTTCTCTTATATCCACGTTTTACAAATTTATTGTTTGGGCCTTTAGTGATCGAACCCAATACGAGTTTGAGATCGTTACAAATTGAGTCCTTACAATTGGCGCCGTCTGTGGGAAGAGTTTGATTTAAATTAGAAGAAATCTGGTTCAACGTTCATGATGGAGGAAGCAGGTCCACATCACTACGTAGCAGGACCACATCAGGTAGATGCCAACCTACACCAAGCGGAGTCAAGAGGCTCCAGCATAGTAATCCGCACCAGAGTCCCGAACGGAGAGAAGGCCGTGAGGGGAGTGTGTGTACAACTTATACCACCAAAAGTCGCTCTCGTGGGAAGAGCCATGTTTCCCATGCAAAGAATGACAAGGACCTGCAACGTGAAATTGACGAGTTGAAAAGAGAGTTACGCCACGCCAGGCGGGGACGTTCCCGGCCTAACTCCGACCCATCATCCGAGGAGATGGATGGAGCTAGTTATAGGCAGAGATCCAGAACTCCACCTAGTGAGACTTTTTCCTATGAAGAGGAGCACAGCCGTCGACATAAGCGCAAAAGTCCGCCTAGCAGGGGCTTGGGGAACAACGCCATGAACAGAGCGCTAAGCCAAGTCTCCAAATCACCCTTCACAAGGAATATAAAAGATGCGATTCTTCCTCAACGATTCCACCAGCCTACATTCACCCTATATGATGGCCGGTCAGACCCAGTAGAACATGTTAGCCATTTTAGCCAAAAGATGGCTACCTACTCCAGGGATGAGGCCTTGATGTGCAAGGTCTTTCCATCAAGTTTGGGTCCGATGACGATGAGATGGTTTAACGGTTTAATGGCCAACTCTATTGAATCCTTCAAAAAGCTTACCCGGGTTTTTGGCACTCGATTTATCACTTGTAGTAGGGTTCCTCCGCCTTTGGGATCCTTGCTATCTATGTCCATGAAAGAGGGCGAGACTCTCAAAACTTATTCAGATAGATACTGGGAAATGTTTAATGAAATAGAGGGAGAGTATGATGATGTGGCCATAAGTACTTTCAAGGCTGGTCTTCCAAAAGCATGATTTAAGGAAATCTCTAACTGGTAAACCTGTTACCAGTGTACACCAATTGATGGATAGGATTGACAAGTACAGAAGAGTAGAAGAAGACCAACTTCAGGGAAAAGGAAATGCTAAGGTAGTCCCTCAGGAGAGGAGGGATTTCAGGTCGGACCGTTATAATAGTAACCGACCTCGGAAAGACTTTGTTGGGCAATTAGGTTCTGCTGATACCCAGATGGTTAATGCAGTATTTCGGAAGCCAGTACAGCAGGTTTTGGAGAAGATAAAGAATGAGCCCTTTTTTAAATGGCCAAACAAGATGGCAGGAGAGCCTAAGAAACGCAACCCGAACCTTTATTGCCATTACCATCAAGATCATGGGCACACGACGAAGGATTGCAAGAATTTATGGGACCATTTGGAGCAGCTGGTCCGAGAGGGGAAATTGAAGCAACTCTTGCATCATTCTAGTGGTAGGGTAGGCCAGGCAGGCTCAGAGATGCGTGGGGACGCTTCTTCAAGACTCCCCCTGGGCACAATAAACGTTATTTTTGCCACCCCAGGTAGGACTGGATTTTGCCCTTCCAAGGTACTGTCGGTGTTCCGACCTCCGGCCGAAGAGCATTGCCAAGTGTCAAAAAGAGCTAGGGTGGACATCCCCCTGATTTTGGGCTTTTCGGATGAGGACAAGGTTGGAACCATACAGCCCCATGATGATGCTCTAGTGGTCACGCTGAGAATTGGTGGGTACAATGTAAAAAGGGTGATGATTGATCAAGGTAGTGTTGTTGATATAATGTACCCAGATTTGTATAAAGGGCTAGGTTTGAAGCCTGATGACTTGGCAGCCTATAGTTCCCCTCTGGTGAGTTTTGAGGGAAGGATGGTCATTCCAAAAGGACAGATCAGACTACCTGTGCAGACCGGTATGGATGTGGTGGAAGTGGATTTCATTGTTGTAGATGTTTTCTCTCCATACACGGCTATTATGGGCGGACCTTGGCTTCATACCCTGGGAGCAGTCTCATCTACTCTACATCAGAAAGTGAAGTACCCATCTGGGGGCCAAGTATTGGAGATAGTAGAAAGCCAGGTTGCAGCTCGGCAGTGCCTAGTAGCGGCTATACAACATTGGCCAGAGGCAGAGACCTCGGCTACAGCCGATAATGGATCATAACAATTAAACCCTCAGCATTACCCTTAGATGGACCAGCCGACGAGGTAAAGTGTGAAGATTTGGAAAGGGTAATTGTTACTGATGATCCAGAAAGATTTTTCCAGGTTGGGGCTAAACTGCCTTTGCAAGAGAATGAGCGATTGCTGGAATTTCTAAGAGAAAATGTAGATGTGTTCGCATGGAGCCCATATGAGGCCCCAGGTGTAGATCCGAATTTCATTTGTCATCGACTCAACGTGAATCCTTTTGTTATCCTGAAAAGACAGCCACCTCGGCGACCATCAAAAGAGCACGCCAAAGCTGTCAGAAGTGAGATGGCCAAACTCAAGCAGGCTGGGGTTATCAAAAAAGTTTTTTACCCTCAATAGTTAGCCAATACGGTGGTGGTAAAGAAGAAGACAGGAAA
Source organism: Quercus lobata (assembly GCF_001633185.2). NCBI lineage: Eukaryota > Viridiplantae > Streptophyta > Magnoliopsida > Fagales > Fagaceae > Quercus > Quercus lobata. The sequence continues at coordinate 21,674,988 of NC_044904.1, read as the reverse complement.
GTGGCAAGTGTGCGTGGACTTCACGAACCTCAATAAAACTTGTCCCAAGAATCCTTTTCCCATGCCGAAGATAGACCAGTTGGTGGATGCAACCGTTGGTCATCCTCGGATGAGTTTTTTGGATGCCTTTCAAGGATACCACCAAATACTGCTAGCATTGGATGATCAAGAGAAGACGGCTTTTGTCACCCCTATTGGAAACTATCATTATAAAGTAATGCCCTTTGGTTTGAAAAATGCAGGATCTACCTATCAACGGATGATGACTAAAATGTTTGAACCACAACTGGGCAGAAACATTGAAATCTATATCGATGATATGGTAGTGAAGAGTAAAGTGGTGTCCGAGCATGTGGAAGATCTTACGAACATCTTTGGAATACTGAGAAAGCATAAGCTACGTTTGAATGTTTCAAAGTGTTCATTTGGTGTAGGCTTCGGGAGGTTCTTGGGATACATGGTGACTCATAGAGAAATTGAAGTGAACTCAGATCAGATTAAGGCCATCAACGATTTACAAGCACCTTGAAATCCAAAAGAGGTGTAGAAACTAACTGGAATGACTACTGCTTTGAACTGATTTATCTCCAGGTCGGCTGAGAGGTGTTGTCCCTTTTTTCTTCTACTGCATAAGTGGAAAGGATTTGAATGGACCGAGGAGTGTGCTGTGGCGTTTCAGTAGTTTAAGGAGTATCTGTCCAGGCCGCCTATCATGTTTAGTCTTGAGGTGGATGAGGTCCTGTTTGCTTATCTGGCAGTTGCCCCTCATGCAGTTAGTTTTGTCTTAATACGAGAGGACAGCGGCGTCCAAAGACCAGTTTATTATGTAAGTAAGTCCCTTCATGAAGCCGAGGTGAGATACTTATCATTGGAAAAGGCCATCTTGGCGGTGGTCCATGCAACACGTAAACTTCCACATTACTTTCAGGCCCATACTGTGGTTATCTTAACTCAATTACCTCTCAAGTCCATACTTAGAAGTGCAGATTATACTGGGAGAATTACTAAGTGGGGCACAATTCTAGGTGCTTTCGACATCAAGTATATGCCTTGCACCTCTGTGAAAGGCCAAGTCCTTGTCGATCTAGTAGCTGAGTTCGTTGAGTATCCAAAAGAAGCTAACATGAAGCAAAGTGACATGGATGAAAAGTCGGTTGGTCTGATCTCCACACAAGGCGGTTCTTCTTGGAGATTATATGTGGATGGAGCAGCAAACTAACGGGGAGCAGGAGGAGGAGACCTGGTGGGAAAAGAAGGAATCTGGGATTGCGTTGGTTTTCCCGACGCATTCTTCCCAGGCTGATTCTCTATCAGCTTCATTAGACTTTTCTGAGGCTTCCTTTGTATACCCATCTCGTCAAGATCTTCCTCGGAGCATATAGGTTGATCAAAAATCCAAAAGTCGTCCAAGGAGTCTGAGAGTTCTACAACTTCTTCCTCTTCTTCCTCTCCTTCTTCTTCTTCCTCTTTCTCTTCTACTTCCTCTTTCCTGAGGACAGGCTGGGATGAAGAAGCTCCTGTTGAGATGGTGGCCACAAAAAGGGGTTTAGTGCGGGAGGTGTCCTTAGGAAGTGGAATACCTTCTGGAACGACGAACCCCTTGTAGGCAACACTAATACGGTAAAGTCGAGGATCGCAGGCTCTGATCACGCATTTCGGTGCTTGGAAAGCAAACGAGAGGGGGGTGTATCCGAGGATTAAATGGGCTGCCTGGAGTTGGCCGTTAGCTTCGTTCACGTATATCTCGGCTTTCAATACCCTGTCCAAACTCGCTTTGTTAACTAAACTAAGTCTGGGCTTGGTAGAGCGTCTATCTGTAGAATTATTGAATTGAAATGAAGCGTCGTTAGAGATAAGAATACTGAGACTCAAAAAAAAAAAAAAAAAAAGGGAAAATATGTATGTATAAACCGAACGTTATGAATCTATATTGCATTCCCACCTGGTTCTCCTTCCTCCATGGGGCATGGCAAACCATCATGCCATTCCCTAGAAAAGATAAGGAAATCCTCCTTTAAGTTCTTGTTTGAAGTGGGAAGGCATTGAATTAGTCTCACTGCGGGATACCTCGACTTGAGATAGTATCCCTGCTCCTTCAAATGGTGGAGGTTGGTACACCCAATTCACGTCGTGATGGGTCGGGTTTATGTCCATTCTCTCATTCAAGGCTTCTATACTTCCCAAGACTCTAAACATGTTTGGGGCACACTAAGTTGGGGATAACCTAAAGAATCTAAGGTAGTTCCTAGTGATAGTACCCATGGGAATGGTCATCCCACCTTCTATGAAGACAATCATGGGAATAACCACTTCCTTTATTCTTCTAGCACCGGCCCATTCCCCCTGGGCTGCATACCTCACACCCACTGTGGAGGGGATCCTATACTTAGCGCGGAAACTCCTCATACCCTCCTCGAACTCAACCAGACATCGAAACTTACCCTCTTTCCCCATTTTCCTAAAGGGTTTTGTAGAGAAATTAACGAGTTTAAGATGAAAGCTGTAAAGGTTTTAAGAAGACTTACAAGTTTGAAAGAGGGTCCTCGGACAAGGAGAAAGACAGGTTCAGTGTATGAGCTCTAGAATTGTGTGATCACTGAAGGTAAGAGAGAGAATTGATTTGAAAATTCTTTTATAATCGTGCAGAAATTATGAGTGGGAAAGTTCCCGCTCGCAAAATGAGACAGACCCCCATCGTTTGATTTACATCTTACCGTTGAACGTGGGGGACAGGGGCGTCGCCAAAATTTAATGCTGCCGCGCTCGGGACGCTAAAGCATCAGGAGCATGCCCAAAATGTAAAAGGATATGAACTTATGACATCAAAATCAGTCTTTTCTCCCGAAGAGTCGAAAAGCCAGATTTTGAGGGGTTCGGTTAATCAATAATTATTAAAACCGAGCTAACTGGGCCTATGGCCCATCTGAGGACGTAAAACCGTCTGAGGAGACCCATATAAGGTTATAAGGGGAACCAAATGAAAAGAGGAGTAGATATCACATGAGATGGGTCCAGTATTCGTCCGAGGACAAAATCCTTCTCGGCAATATGTATCCGAGGACGACCTGAACGCCATATTGTTACAAACACACTTCAGAGTTACATTACCACTAAAGGTGGGACATGTGACCAAGGGTAAGAAAGAAAAGATAAACAAATATCTTGAACAACTGCTGCCTCCGTATTAATTGCCTCTCAACCAACTTTCTGGCCGCATTAATGTGGAAGTGATGCCTGAACAGTGATAAAGCAGCCTTAGAGCTGTTGGTTGAAGGTTCCAGGAAGTGTTGGATGGAACAGGAAGGGATCCCCCGAATCCAACCTACACGTATGTGGTGAAGATGACACCAAGAGGGCAGTATATAACATGGAAGAATGCATTGAGAGAGGGATCGAAACTTCTAAACAAGTAATGCCTAGAGGAAAATCTTGTGAAATAAAGAACTTAGCTTGTTTCAAGGAGAAATTGATCGTAATATTTGTGTTAATCAATCTAGAAACCTTAAGTTTAATTGTTTTTCTTTCGAAGTTAATCTAGTTCTCTTATATCTACGCTCTACAAATTTATTATTTGGGCCTTTAGCGATCGAACCCAATACGAGTTTGGGATCGTTACAAATTGAGTCCTTACAATGCCCATGCATGGTATCTTTGATTGTACTAAAAAAGAAAAAGAAACAAAAAAAGAAGAAGAAGAAACCAAAAAAAAAAAAAATGGCAAAATGCTTTTACATGATTGCAAGTGTGTTTTCTAAGAAATGTGAGAGTTTTATGATGTACCTCTTTAGGTGATAGTCACTTTCAAACCAATGTGATTGATAATGAAGAAAATTTTCTTGATTACTATCTAAATATCACCTGTTTTGTACTTTGTACACATACTAGTTGCACACACTACAGACGAATCATTACTAAATTGAGTACATGAGATTGTGTGTGTTGTCTAGTCCGGCCATCTTTAATTGCATAAAATTTGTTGAGTAAATGCAAATTTTTTTTTTTTTTTTTTTTGTTTTGGTTGAGTATTTGAAGAAAATGAGATTTTCATGTTTTAGAAGTTTAAATTTTGTGATTTTAACTTTTAAGATTGGTTTTGATATTTGCATCTGAGTGGCATCATGTTTTTAAAACTTTTCTAGATCATGTTCATATGCACTGAGTCTTAAAAACTACTTTCTATGTTGTTTTTCTATAAAAGTTTTAGACTTTTAAGTTTTAAAATTTTTAACTACTTTGACTGATCGAAGGTTCACCTTGACCGATCGGAATTGTGAGATTTTGTGTTCAAAACTCTCTGCCTCTCTTGATCGATGCTTGATCGATGTTCAATCGATCGAAATTGGAAAATTTTAGTTTTTTTAAGTTCTTGACCGATTAGTCTTTTCATGCATCATTTGTGTTTGGATTCACATGCATTACATTGTTTCCTTTATCTATCTTGCATTTTTGCAATCATATCTCTCATAGTTTGGTTTCACACACAACATGCATACACTTTGCTAAATTGGGTACTCAACTTGATTTAAAAATTAATTGATTGATTTTTTTAGTTCTGTATATTTTAGTATAAGCTTTTTTTCTTGATGTGTGAACTGCTAAAAATTGGGAATATTTTTTTTGAGAAATATGGTGGATAATAAATATGCAAATATTTTCTCTACTATTGAGGTTGATTTGAGTTTTCAAAATACCTTGACACATGAAAACACATTGCATGTTGAATTTTTATATCATTGAGATCTATCTTGTATAGTCTTAACTGATTGTGCCTGGAATGTTTGCATGCATCTATTTATGAGTCACATAGTGTCAAGTTTGCATATATTAAAAGAGAGAATATTTTTCTTCATGTGTATCCTCAACTTATATGTGTCTTTATTTTTCCCCACGTCCTAAATTTTCCCCAAAAATTGTTTTTCCTAAAACTTATTTGTTTTTCCTATATTTTTATAGGGGGAGAAACTCGTTTTTCAAACCTATGCTGTTCATAAAGGGAGTTCTTGCTCTTCTTAGGGGGAGTTACCTCTATTTTTTATAGAGCTAAATTTTTTTGTGTTCCATTGATTCTCTATTTTCTCTTGTCCTCTGTTATGTATGTTTTCTGTCTGCCTTCTAACTAGGTTGTCTTTGTCAATACGTAACAAAAAGGGAGAGAAATAGATGAAATTTGGAAAAAAGTTTTTTAATAGTTTTATTTAGAGGGAGATGAAATTGTTTTTGATGTATCTATATTAGGGGAAGAGTTAGTTTGATTTATTGTTTACATAATTTTTATCACTGTAATTCATATTGTTTATTTGTCTTTATTTCCACACATGCGTTGATGTGCTCTTGTGAGTGTTTCAGAAAAGAAAAGTACATTCTGAACAAGACCTTCCGCCTCTTCTTGCAATTTTTGGATTAGAAGTATTAGATTGGAATTTGTGATGTATTTGGGCATTTTATTGTACTTGGGTTGTTCTTGTATTTGGGCATTTAATTTTGTATGTAAGTTTTGTCATGGGTTGCCAAAGAGGGAGATTGTTAGGTTCTAAAAGTTTAGAACAATTGGCAAACCGTGAACACAAACTTGTCTAGATATAGATTCTTAAGTCTATAGGAATGATTAGACAATACTCAGGATGTTACTAGTCAAAATACAAGAAGAAGGAAGCTATAGGTTTAGGAATTCGAAACATGCCAAGTTTAATCGATCAAGAAGAAGGCTCGACCGATCGAGACACGGATTTGCATAATTTAATTAAGGCCCAACAGTTCATTAAGCCCATTAAGTGATTTCGGTTTCATATCTATTTCATTAAGTATTTAAAGGGAACCCTAAGGCACGTTTTGAAGACACTTTGGAGCTTCTCTTTTGAGATCTAAAAGGTATTGTTTCTTCTCCTTTCAAAGTCACTATTGGAATTTCATCTACGCATTATTAGAATTGGTAGATTTGAAATTACTGCAATAAGATCATACATAACTGATGATTTAAAGTTCTGAGTGGGATCTTAGAGTCACAAACTGGGTTGTTTGTGTTTGACAAATTTAGATAGAAGAGTTCATGGATTTAGAGCTACGTGTGGTCATGTGAGTAAATACTACAAGAGGTAGTTTTAGATTTAGGGAAAAATCTATTGTAAAACTTCCATTCTATAGAATGAATTTGTTACCTTGAGGATAGTTTAGGTTAAATCATTCTCAGGTTTTTTACCTTGAAACTAGACAGTTTCATTGGTTTTCTTGGGTCAACATATCGCTTGTCTTCTTTACTTTTCTACACTTAGTGATATGATTGTTTGTGTTTAACTTAGATCTGAATAATAAACCTAAGTATCAACTTGGTTAGTTAATTAGATTAAACAATCTGAGTGTACAGGGGTCTAAATAATCCAACAATTGATTTGCAACATCAACCAGTATAGGTTTTAATACAAAATTAAAATTTTCCACTAGGAAAAAATCAATGAATTTTGATGCATTATGAATAGGATTTTGAAACTTGACTATTATGGGCTTACCATCATATTTAACTCTGATTGAATCTTCCTCAGAATTCCTAGCGTTCTGCATATCATATATATATATATATATATATTTTTTTTTTTTTTCCATTCTACTCAATCAATTCCAAATGTTGATGCATTATCAAAAGACTCTTAAAAGTACATAAAGGGTTTCTTCAAGAGTAATTTGGTAATTTTTTTGGGAATGAAAAATACCTATGTATATGAAGTGTTTGTTAATGTATGAGTATGAGATCACCATCGGGTGTATTGGAGGTTTGGGATTGTAAGTGTCTATTTGTAAGTTTGTTAATTGGTATTGAGAGTTTGTTATTTGGTGCATTTTGATTTGGTTAGTTTTATATTTGTGACAGATTTTGAGTGCATTTGTATTTGTGAAGCTAATGAGTACCGGTTGTGAGAGTATGTAAGTCTAGTTTATGATAGTCATATGTTTAAAATTCATATAGTTTGTGTTGGTTTTTAGACCCCTTAAAACACAATTGGATTAACCTAGGTAATTAGCCAAGTTGTTACTTAGTCCAATTTAACAAATCTAGGTTATCACAATCACAATGATCATATCGTGCAAAGCAGTGGAAAAATAAATAACACAGAGATATGATCACCCATGAAACCAAACCGGTAAAAACCTGGAGAGGATTTAACCTAGTTATCCTCAAGGTAAACTTGAATCCACTATCTTAAAAGAATCGAAGTTCATACAATAAGACTTACAAGCCTCCACACTCGACTTCTTATTGCTACCCACCAGTAGAACTTACTGACACGACCATGTGCAACTCCGAATCTACGGACTCCTTCTTTCTTGGATTCACCACCAAATACAAGCACACCTGCTTGTGTTTCTTTAAACTTCAATGGCAGCAACTGAGTTGATCATCAAGGTGTAGATAAAATCTCCTCCTTGAAAACCCTAAGTTTGTGTAAAGGAAAGCTCCTCTAGATCTCACAAGAGATTTACACAAACAACAATATGAGCAACACTAAAACGTGGTTAGGGTTTGCCTTTTATACTTAGGACAAATTAGAAAACCCTAAACGTTTTAAACAAATTAGGGCTGAGTTGGAAATCTGCAGAAAAAACGCATTCTGCTTGAGATTCGATCGATCAAGCCTAAGCTTTGATCGATCGAGCCAGGCCGAAATGCACAGTAACTTCTGCATTAGCTCGATTCCAACTTTACATAAAAGATACAACTTTGAGCAAGATTAAACACTACTAACCATATTGTTTTGATCATGGTTTGCCAAGAATACACATTAGAGTTCGAAATACATAAAAACCTAAGTCTTTAGAACCTAACAGTTTGTAATGATAGAATTGACCAAAATATGTTAAATTTTGTTCCTTGTGTGAAATTTGTTTTTTAATATTTTTTTTTAATGTAAATTCCTCTTTGACTTTGTATATATACACACAAACACACAAGAAAATGAGAAAAAACTCGTAAAGGTAGGACCAATTAACCTATCAAAATTAGGCTCGTAACTCATTCTTTTTTACTTGTCTTTTTATTGGAATTATGATTAAATGATTAAATTTACTATTTTCTAATAGTTTAAGTTTTTGGGACAAATGGTAATTTAATATGGTATTAGAGCAGAAAATTTTGAGTTCGATCACTATGTTTACTTTACCTCTCATTTAAAATGTTAAAAATCTTGTGTTAGGCTTCACTTCTTAAAGGGTCAGTTTAGACTCACACAATAGAGAAAATGTTAAAATTATGGTTAAATAATTAAATTTACTATTTTTTAATAGTTTACACTTTTGAAACAATCGATAATTTAACACTTTGTATCTAGGTAAAAATGAAGAAAGCTTTTGTAACTCGACTCCCGAGCTCTCTAAGGAATGAATTCGAAAACTTTATGTTAGTTGATTAGTCTATCCATGAAAATAAGAGTTTGATGCAACTCATAACCAAACTTCATAATAGCCTCGCTCCAGCGTTGGGACCTATTATACTTCCTCACATGGTAGCATGAGCAAGAGTGGGGTTTGGCCATTATGCAAAGAATCGAACTTGTTCGGTTTTTGGTCCTTGTACTCTCACAAAAACGTGATGCAAAATGGAAAGGCAAAATTGGACTCTTTTTGGCTGATGCAGAGTCCAATCATCGTGTCTAATTAATGCAGGAATAACGGCCAGTTGGCCTCATCCACCGACCTAGTTTAGTACCTCTCACTAATTATGTCATTATCCCTCTTTTCAATTTCACTTGTCAATTTTTCATGCCAATCCTGATAAGCTCTTGGAAACTCGAGTGTTTCTTTGACCTTCACCCCCAAAAGAAATATGGTTGAAAGTTCTGAGATGACAAGTGGCTGACTATATAGTGCAGTCCAATTGAGCATAGCAATGTATATATATGTGGGTCACCATTTGTAGAATATATATGCATTATTTGAGAAAGATTAATTAACATCTACAGTTAGTTGAGTCAGAATCCCATAAGGCTGGAACACTTGTGGTTTGTTTATCACTCGGAGAAATAAAATTTGAACACAACAACTGGGATGGCCTTCTCTATTGTTAGGTGGCCTTCTCTATTGTTATAAACTTATGATGATTTATTTTGGTGTGTTTTAACTTTTAATGCCCTTCAAAGGGTATTAATAGAAGTCTACAGATAAGTTTGGCATGAATGTTGAAGTTTTCTACGATTTTATACGAATATGCCTGAGGATACATGCACAAAATTTGGATTTGCAGAGTTTGTTTCCAAACTTTTGTCTTCAAAAAAAATTAATGAATTAATTAAAAAAAAAAACTGTGTCAATATGTTTATACTTTGGATAAAAGGCAAAAAGAAAGTTTTTTTGTTCTCCTTTTTACGCGTTTACTTTGCAGAAGTAGGCTCCATGTCCATGGTGATCAAATGTAATGTTGTAGACACAATGTTTTTTGTTTTTGTTTTTTGTTTTTTTGTTTTTAAGAACCAATTGAGGTGACAAGTTATTCATTTATTGCATAAAACAATATTTATCACAATTTAGTGAGATGGTAAATTGTTATTGATAAAGCTCTAATTATCCAAAAAGCTTATAACTGATTGTCTCAAGAGATTAAATTATTAGAAAATGGTAAGTTTAATTTTTTAAACATAATTCTAACCCACCTCCATGGGTGGGCAAGGGTGGACATAAACTCTCCCTTAATAAGTGTGATCCAACTCAAGAGGGGTTTATTTATTTATTTATTTATTTTTATTTTTATTTTTTTTAAACCAACTCACCATGGTGGCTTAAAAAAAAAATTTAACCCAACTCAACTCAGCACAGAGGTCCAACCCAACCCACATGGATCGGATTGGATAAAGTTAGACCCATGGGTTGGACAATTTTTTAAAATTATTATTATTATTAAATTGAGCATTAGAACAACACCACCACAAATAAGAGCAAATTTATAACCAAATAATCATGAACATAACACCAAACCAATACAAACTATATGAGGAGAACTTAAGGTTTGGATTTTATTTAGGAAGAAAGGCAAAAAAGTAAATTTAAAAATTGTAAAATATATTTTTAAATATATATTAAATATAGGTGGGTCAAGTCGGGTTAGGAGAATTTGTGAATTTTATGACTCAAACCCAATTCGACCCATTATTTAAAAATAAAAAATAAAAAATCACAACCCAACCAACCCCTAAAAACCAACCCAACTCGGCAGGTTGAGTCGGGTTGATTTTGGCAGATTGGCTGTACATCCCTAGACAAAGAGATCAAACTTAGGATCATTTGCTCTCATTCTATGTTAAATTACCGATTTTTCATGAAACTTAAGTTTTTTGGGAATTATAAATTTAATTATTTAACCATAATTCTAACAACCACTTTAGTCAATTTGAAAAATATTATGAAAAAAGAAAGTGTTTAAACTTATTGCTTAACTAACGAGCGGACAAGATACTCTTCTAAGATTCCAGCTATCTGGACATGTGATGAATTATAGGCTTCCACACTTCCACTTGCTCCCTCGCTCACCTTAAAAAAAATTGTTCGAAATGATTTAAAAAAAAATAAAATAAAATAAAATAAACATAACATAGAGCATGACCTTTGTTTCCTCCTTTAACATGTGGAAAGAGAGAAAAATATATTAAAAAAACAATTTTTTTTTTTTTTTTGGGTATTATGAGAAGGGAAAATATGTATTATTCATATATGCATGAAAGTTAAGGAACCGTTTGTCGTATGAAATCTCAAGGAAACAATTAATTCCACTTCAATCCAAAAATGCATGGAACATGAAGTTAGGTATTTCGGTGGTAAAATAAAAGTGTTTTTCTTATATGGGTCTGGATGAGTAGTGAGGCTCGTGATTTCTTTTGGTTTTATTAGACGACAATTTGGTTAACAACTCTCGTTTTATATTCTTTTTTCAATTTACCTATTTCCCTCCATTTCCTGCAGGGCAAGTAATTGGTAAATGGTCAAACTTGATCCAAATTCATATGTCCTTAACAAACTTGTTCCAATGAATATGGCTTTAATGAATCATTTCAAATTGTCTTATCCAAATCCCAGTCAATGACATAAACCCCTTTTGAAATAATTAAGTTAAGAACACAATGGGTAAAATCATTAGCACCTTCTTTATATGATTGATTTCTATTTTGTTTTTATTAGGGTGCCTATAAGTTCCAATCCCTTTTGACAAATTCAGTTAAAAGATTACTTCACCAGTTACTTTTTGTTGTAAAATCATATACTAACTCTATAATTCTTAAATTTTTTGCCTGAACCACTTCAAACTAACCACAGCCAGGCCAATAGTCAAAGTGGGTCCATTGCTAATTAATAGATTCACACAAAAAGGAATGGATTGTGGTCTGATAAGAGCCATTGGGCCCACACTATGTCCCTTAAAGAGTGGGTTGTTTTTTGGTAGAATGGATATGGGACTCTGACTAAGTTATTGGGGCACAATTCTGTTTCCTTTTTACTGTTTTTGTCCCTCTTTTTGAGGTTAATTTTTGTTTCACCCCATGAACATGTCTATTGTGTACTAATCTCCATCTTTTTTCATTTCATAGAAACCTTCTCTCTCATGAACTTGATTACAATTTCTCTAAATTTTATGCTCTTCTTATCATGAAACATGCTGTAGATTTTAAGAGTGTATTTGTTTGAGCATGAAATGCCAACTTGTTTTCACTACCAATTTATCTACAATATTTTAAAATTTCATTTTTAAAGTATGATTGTACTACCTTTACAAAACTTAAAAAAAATAATAAATAAATAAGCTCATCTAAAGCCCCAAACACACTCTACTAAGCCACCCTTAGAGCATTAGTACCTAGCATGCTATATGGTATAATATGGTATATTTTAACATTAAAGCACAAAAAAAATTCATTACTCGGTCTTCCAATTGTAAAATTTCTTACGATTGTGCTGCAATATCATCCTAAATATATGATTGTACTGTAGCAAATTTCTATAATTTTTTATTATTTTTTATTCTCTCTCTATTTATTACTTTTTTCTCTCTTTCTTTCATTTCTTTCCGTCTTCCTTCTTCTCTCTTACTTTTGTTCTTGTTCTTTCCGTCCTCTCCTCAAACCCAAAACCCCGTTTTCTTAAACCCAAAATTTGTGTGGTGGTGGTAGTGGCAAAGGTAGGCGTGGTCATGGGTTGATCTGGGTCATGGGGTGGTCTATGATGTGATTCGATGGTATGAGTGTGGGGTTTTGATTTGTGTGGGAGTGGGTTTTGGGTTGGTGGGTGGTGGTGGTGTGGTAGGTCTAGGTTGTGGTAGGTTATGGGGTTATGGGTTGTGGTGTTAAGGGTTGTGGTGGCATGGGGGTTTTAGTCGTGGAGGTGCAGTGGTGGCGTGGGATCGTGGTTGTGGCTGGGTAACGATGGTGGTGATATGGGTTCCGATGTTGGGTAATGGTGGCCGTGGTGGCTGGGTAACCATGGTTGTGGCTGGGTTTCGATGGGTTTGGTTTGGATTTTTGGAATGGGTTTGATTTTGGGTGGGTTTCGATGGGTGTTGCCGTGGTGGTGGGGTGGGTTGTTGCCATGGTGGTGTCTGGTGGTTGCAAGATCGGCTTAGGTCTGGTGGTTGCTGAATTGGCGTGGTTTCAGTTGCGAGATCGGTGCTGGGTTTTGGTCATGGGTATGGGTGGTATTGGGTTTGCTTGCTAATGGGTTTTGGTGATGTTTTGGCCATGGATGGTGATTGATGGTGGTGGAGGTGGTGATTGAAGGTGGTGGTGGGTTTGATGAGTGTGGGTGTAGTTGGGTTTTTTTTGGTGTTGTTAATTGATTGTTGCAGTGGAGAGAGAGAGAGAGAGAGAGAGAGAGAGAGAGAGAGAGAGAGAGAGAGAGAGAGAGAATATTTAAATAAAATGGCAAAAAAAAAAAAAAAACAGAGTTTGAGATGTTGAGTGTGTTGTAAAATGGTATGGTATAATAGATAAAGTAACTTTAAAGATGGTAAAATAGGATAATTTGTAGATACCAGATACTAATGTTCTTAGAGAAAAGGAACCCAAAAAAAAAAAAAAAAAAAAGATGTAAGGTTGAATTTATTCAACCATCTAATTGGCTTTATTCCGTGCCAAATTTGCTTGTAATTCAGCATTTAGTAACACTGTATTTAGGTGGGTTTGATGTAAGGGTAGTGAGTGAGATAGAGTGAAGATTGCTTAAGAGTGTGCAAGAAAACAGAGACTCGTGGCTGGGCCTCGCGGCTGGGACTCGCGGGTGACTCGCTGCTGCAAGCCGCCAGACGCAGCACACGTGCCAAAGCATGCTGGAAGATGAACAGTCATGCTAGCTGGAGCACTACAGGACAAAATAGGACAACAAGCCATACGGTTATCTCGCGACTGGATCTCGCGACTTAGTCAAGCCGCGAGCCACCCCTGTTTTGTAAAACCTGACGTTTCACATTCCTCTCCCACTCCAGTATAAATACCCCTTTTACCCACGATTGAATGAGAGCTTCCAGAGAGAATTTTGAGAGAGAAACTCTAAAGAAAAAAAAGATTGATTCACCCATAATCTATACATTAGAGTCTCTTCAAATTCCTCAACTCTCTTCCTCTCCATTGTCAAATCCTTGAGAGACATTATACCAAACTTGATTCTCACCATTATCATTACTGTGAGAGAGCTGTTTGGATTTCTGGGAAGCAGTTAGGAAGGAACCAATCTTCATTGGTTGATGCTACGGTCTAGTAGCGGAATCCGGGAAGCTAGAAAAGAAAAAGGTTCGGCGCAACCTCGTTGGAGCAAGAAACTTGGAGGGCTTAGGTGCACTGGGTAGATTAGGCTTGGAGGGTCTATTGCTATCCATATATCCCAACTGTATTTTCTAGTGGATTGTTTACCGCTTGGAGGGCGGAGGAGAGGTTTTACGCCGAGGGCTTCGGTTTCCTCTTCGATAACATATCGTGTGTTGTCTTTGTGTTTGCATCTTCCTTCTTCTCTATCTTTGCCTTTTTATTATCTGCTGTAGATTAAGTTTTGTTTTGGCTTAGATAGTTTTTAACCAATTTCATATGGTAGCATATGTTAAGTTTCCGCACACTAGTTGTTTGACATATTGCTTGAATTGATTAAGTTGTAATTTGGGGGTCTAAACGTTCAAAGGTGTTTATACACGTTTTTGAACTTTCAAAAGATAATATATATCTAAATTTCCTACCATTGTTACTAGTCCCCTAAGATGATGATGATTATTATTATGTTGTTTTTGTTTTTGTTTTTTTCGTTGTACTGTCCTTATCATATAATTAGTTTGATTTGTAAAATCATCATCATCCTAAATTATTTTGGGTAAGAATTTAATTTAGAAAAAAAATATTTGAACTTAATTTGTAATAGCATTCAACCTCAAAATTTTGGAATTAAGTAATTATTTTGATACTTATATTTAAATCAAAACTCAAGAAGTTACATGTTATTCATGAAAGCAAGAATGAAATTTATATATTATCTCAAACCTCAAATGATTAATTTAGAAAAAAAATATATATATATATTTGAACTTAATTTGTAATAGCATTCAACCTCAAAATTTTGGAATTAAGTAATTATTTTGATACTTATATTTAAATCAAAACTCAAGAAGTTACATGTTATTCATGAAAGCAAGAATGAAATTTATATATTATCTCAAACCTCAAATGAAAGATGGTGTAATGTATCCATTTTTTTTTTCCCTAAAAAAAGTTAGGTATAAGGAATAAGTTATACCAAATACGGATATCCTTTTAATTTTCTCTTTATGACCAGCAATAGAAAATAAAAGTTTTTTCCTCTCTCTCTCTCTCTCCTTTTTAAAATTTATTTCCCTTCTAAATTGTGAGCCAAACGTAGATTAAGGGATGGTGTTGTAAGAGCAGACTACAGTGCATAACTCTAAATTAAAAGTAACTTAGGAAGGAAAAAAAAACCTAACTATACCTTCATGAAACCCATCTCTAGCCCTATTCCAATTTAGTTGTGTAATTCAGACATATGATCAATTTATTTTAAAGGAGAAACAGAATTTCAACTTTCAAGCAAGTAATGTCTACAGACTCTGTACCCAAAAAAAAAATCCATTGTAAGTCCAAAATGTGTGGTAATGTCAAATTGGTTCCATGTGAATGACCATGCATCCATATAGGCATATAGGCCAAAACAATCCATATCTTGGTACTGTTAGGAGAAAAGATTGTTTATGATGTTCACTTAATTTGCTAAGGCTAGAAGGTGTGTAGAGTCATTTACAAATATTTACTAAGACACAATACAACCTAGAATTTAAAAGTTGAAGCTTAACTTTTTCTGACTCTACACAAGGCATTTTCATGATCCTGTTCCTCTTGGACTGAACCTTATTTTGGACTGGGATTTGACTTCGATTTTACTAATTCCACCTTGCTCACTCTATTGTAATACATTTGCTGAACCAGACACAAATATATTGGAATATTAAAGCTCCCAAACAATAAAGGCCTCCCCATTTCAATTACAAGGCCCATCTACTAATAAAATGCAACCCCAAAGTTTTGCACTTTCAGCTTGTAATCTTTTCTGTTAACATGACGAGTGGAAAAGCAACCTCAAGAACATTATGCGAAAATTAGTGTGGCACTGACTGATTGCATCGTGCTTTTAAGCTAAAGGTTGTTAAGTCCTGTACTTTTATTATCATTTTTATTTTCCTCCTTTTTAAGGTGTTCAAACCAGTCAATTTCCTCTTGTGGAGAAGATTTGTAGTGATAGCATTACTCTTCAAATAACTAGCTTGAGATTGCACATGCTACTCTAATTATTAGGTTTTGCCTTGAATTTTTGGTTGGACTTGTTTTGGGTTTGTAATTTGAGTTAATCCTTAGAGGTTTTGATGGAAGCGGTGGAAGATTTTTTGTTTGCTTAATCAATCCAAAGTGGAGATTTGTTGATTATTGGCTGGAATAAGGTTGTGCCTTAAGCTTGGTACACATGCATCACATGAGAATATAAATAGGGTAAATACTACACTAATTGTCACAATTTCAAGGCAAAAAATGCGTGTGTACGGTTGTGTGTAACAATAAGTATAAAATAAACATTGGTCATATAAATATATTTCATGGGGATTGAAGTCCTTTGCTCTTAGCATGGTATTTTTCTTTTTCTTTTTTGAGAGGGTTAAAAATACTATTTACTAATATGCTGTGCTGGGGGGATGCAAATATGTTAGCAGCCAAACTTGCCTCTTTTCCAGAGCAGCAAGTATGTTAGCATCAATGTCCATGATGCAAGTATGTTAAGCAGGCAAACTTGCCTCTACAGGATGTTAACATACTCTCCTAAAGTTTCCAGAAATCTTTTGAAGTACGGATGCCAAAGAATCTTATATTAAGATGATCAACAAACTAATTTTTATAATTTATTTATTTATTTATGAAGATGATCAACAAGCTATTTACATATAAGATGATGAATTATCATTTACTATTGTATTTTGGAATTTCAGTAGGGGGGACACTATTTCCGAGCTATAGAGAAAGAAAATAGAGAAACCTTAGCCCAAAGGAGCTTGAGTCCCTGGCTATTTTGACTTTTATCCACATTGCAAGTTGCAACTGCACACACTTTAAACCCAAGAACAAAATAAATAAAAGGAAGGTTCAAGATGCGTATATGCTCAGCTTCTCCTGACAAGGCCTGCAAACATAGAGAAGTCAAAAGGTGCTACCAAATTGTAGAATTTTCTTTTGTTCCTCTAATAGAACAAAAGGGTGTTATCACTAATATGATAATATCTGCTATTTCTTCTTCCCTTAACTTTGGCTACCATACACATCACTTCTACTTAAAATTAAAGATTGTTACTTAAACTTGTAAAGCCTTCCTTTACTTTCTCTTTAATGTACATTGAAAAATAATTAAAAATACAAAAGAATAGTGATAGTTACACACTGTGTATATGGGAACACACATTGCTAAAATAGTTTTTTCAAAACACAATTTTAGTTAAAATGGTGAAATCAAAAATTTCACAATTATAACTAAAATCATGTTTCCAAAACACGATTTCAAAAAGCTATGTGCAACAATAAAGAGTGAAAAAAAAAAAAAAAAAAAAAATTCACTTCTAGCCCCCTTTGTAGCCTAAAATAAGGTACACACAGCTCTCTCACAACCATGACACAATTTTTGAGAATTCTCCATTCATTACTCATCTGTAGAAAAATCTGGCTCCGTGGGCTTCCGTAATGAGCTAACTAAACCAGAAGCTGACATAGAATTCTTATTGGCACCCCATCTGGTGCTCACTGTCAACCTTGGTGCAAAAACACCAAAGCTAGGCTTTGGGGGTTCAGGCTCATTAGTTGCATTGTTCTCTCTGGCTATGAGCTCAGCTGCTTCCTTCCGTTTCATATGCTGGCGCCACGCAATTTGTATGAAACATGCAGCCCACGATCGCCACTGCTGCGAGTAGAACCTGAACTTGTGTCTAAGTTGTTTACTACGCAGCCTTCTGTACTGTGATGCTACAAACATTAAGTCTTCGGCTACAATAGCAAATGCCTCTACTTCTGTGATGGCTTTGATTGTACGCGTGGATGTTGGTAGAATAGAATTTGAACGAGCGTCCAAGGCCCAAGATACAAGCTCCTCACCATAGAAATCACCAGGGCCAATGTGGCATGAGTTGAAGAATCCGGTTCGACCACCACCAGTGGTGTAAGAATCAAGATGGCCGCGGAGTATGAACACCATTTCATTGACAGGGTCACCTTCACGCACTAGAAACGTGCCTTCTGTGCACAAAGCAGGCTTAAGCCTCTCACACATTGCATCTAGCATCCTTTCTTCCATTTGATCAAACAATGGAACCTGTGCATTTTATATGAAAAGTGAAAACATGGGGTTATATCTATTTGGAGCAAAGAATGTGAAATTAAAGTATCAATAACAAATGACTTACTCGTCGAACTAAGTCAAGGCAAAGGTGACGCTTGATGTCTCTACGGAGGTCCATAGGTAATCCTTTGAGAAGAGTTTCTTCATCAACTCCTCGAGTAGCTACCCACTTATACTGATTGTAATTTCTTACAGACTTTCTTAATTCTGAAGGCAGCTGCCTGTGATGCATCCATTGTTCAGTATCTGTTTTCTTGATCCTCCACTCTTCGAATCGGACAGTTATGGATTGTAGGTATGTCTGCCAGTATAATTAGTTAAAGGTTGAATAATAAAGCAGAACCATAGCCCTTTAAGATATGGTGAACAGTGACAAGCTCACAGGCACTAGGTGAACAGTTGACACACTTCAAATGCCTTCCGAAAGCAAGCTAGATGCTTACAAGTTTGATGAATTGCAAAATCAACTATAGTTTTGGAGATTGGAGGAGTTACCTGCATATTACCGATGAGCAATCCAAAAAGAACCAGCCCAAGAGTCGCAACAATTATGGCAAAAGCTATTTCTCCAACATAAGTGCTTGTGGAAAGATTTTGTCCCAAGGAACTGCATACATCAATTTGCTCACATCAACTACAAAAGCACTGGGATTAAATTATAAATAGATGAATTTTAGCAGTTGACGTGGCATATACGAATGTGTGGAGTAGGCATGAAACAGCTTAGTTGGTTGATGCGAGTGTGGTTGAAAAGGTTTCCTTCCTTTTCACCAACTAAGCTCTGGACTAAAAAACAGAGTGCTCTGTTCAATTGCCAGGAAAATGAAGACAATTAGGAGTGGAACTTTGCAACTATCTGGTGGTCTGGATGCTGCTTACATGCTTCATGATGGAATATCTTAAAAATATAATGACTTAATGAATTCTAATCCTAGAGTTGATTCTACAAGTGTGACAGATAAAATTTGCTTCAGGTGCTATGAAGAAAGGCTGGTGGTAAACTTTATATTCATATAGTATGTAAAAGTTCCCATAGTAAGGAGTTGTTGAGATAAACATACCTCAAATTCTTTAAGCCCCACCAAAGACAATAGAAGTATTTGTTGACAAAAGGTGAGTTTGTAACACCAAATAACAATGCATCACCATATATACCGAACTGATAGAAACCATAATTTGGATTGCATAAATTTGATACATTGCTTGACTTGAACCAGGAGTTCCTATGAGGATCTGCAACCCTGTGGCAGTCGAAAAATCCATATTGACAATATGGCTTCTCAACATTGCAGACACTTCTCCAGCATGCTTCTTGTCGCTCAATTGATAGAAGGTACCAGCAAGCTCCTAATACCTTTTTGAAAGAAGATAAATTAGCAGGTTAAATGTCACAGCTTGACTTCATGTTTGAACAAAAAACAGAGAAATTGGCCATCCACAAATATGATGTATGCACGTTTAACCTCTATTAGGCTTTAGTAGGATGTAAAAAATGAGAAAATGAATTTGCAAAAACACCTTTC
This sequence comes from Quercus lobata, assembly GCF_001633185.2. Lineage (NCBI taxonomy): Eukaryota > Viridiplantae > Streptophyta > Magnoliopsida > Fagales > Fagaceae > Quercus > Quercus lobata. The sequence continues at coordinate 21,655,579 of NC_044904.1, read as the reverse complement.
TAAGTCTCTTTGTCCATCTTCTTGGCAAAAAGTCGAGCACTAAGCTAAATTTTCAGTGAAAATGCCCTTGGACTCTGGCTTAGGTGGCTAAGAGTGGGTACATTTGGAATGAATTTCAGGATAAATATCATTGAATGTTGAACATTCCACCCACTTCACTTCAAAGCCCCAATTTCTTATCCATTAATGGCTCAACATAGTATTAAAAAAAAATAATAAAAAAAGACACTCACCTAGATTGTCAATTTCTTATAGCAAAGGCACTTCCATGATAGTCAATTTAGTAATTCTCCATCTATTACAAAGGCCTTTATAGACAGCCAAGCAGAGATACTAATTTATAATTGACCAAACAAACGCATGAATTCAATGAAAGGAGGGGAATAAACAAACAACATAATGAAAAAGCAAAGTTCTGGAATTGTAAAGTAAACAAGAAAGAAATGATAATTCAAACTTGCAACAAGATATATGTACTCGTGAAATTTCTAATGTCTAAGGATACAATGAATATGCTTACTTGATACAAGAGAAGAGTAACAGTATGCAAGCATAAGAATGACCATTCCTTTGTGTATAACTATGACATTGATAAAGAGAAAAGCCTATCTATTGTATATGCAACTGTGCTCCAAAAATCTTTATAAAATGGGCTTCTCTTTATACTTACATGGCTTGCCAGCATGTAAAGCATTAGGTTGTATGCAGCACCTGCCCATGGTGTTTCTGTCATAAGACCATTGGCCTTGACAATTTGTGATGTGAGTGGAAATATAAGGAATAGTCTAGGGAGGTACTGAAATATTATAAAGAACCTAAGGACATTTTTGGTGTTTCTCGTTGTTGAACCCCTAAGATTGGGGATAATAATCCAAATTAACACCTGAAACAAAGAGGAAAAAAATCACATTGTTACATACAGAACCATCATTATGTCATGGAAAGGCCCTTTATAAGCATAAGTTAGTGACTTACTTGAGGAAGGGGCAGGGCAGCTATTAGGTCAATAAAAAAACCCTTGCATAGGTACCTTTCTGCAATCTTGGAAGAGTCTATGACAAGTTCTCCTCTCCCAAAAACACGAGAAGAAGGTGCAACAAAAGCTGTATGAAATCTAATGTAAATTTGAATCATGTAAAAAACATCAGCCAGTGATCTAATGAATGTAAGAACTAATTCAAGGGATACTGCTATAGCAATGCACACTTCATCCTGAGCAACCGGCAAGTAAAAGAACAAAGGATCAAGAGACAATGAAACTAAACAAGCTACTAAGAATATCTTGTTCCATCGGCGAATGATAGGTCCTCGAGGATCTAATATGTTCTTCCCCACTTTCTCATAGTCCTCAGAAAATACTCTTGATAGTACTTTAGCTTTCAAGGATTTTGCAGTCTTCCTAGGCACCTCCTCTTCGTACTTCATCGTGTCTGGGTCCAGTATCCACGTTCCATCAGCCTTGTCTTTAACACTATTTGCATGAAGCTTTGTTGATTCAGAATCATCTTGAAATCTGAAAATAAAAATATGAATTCTTTAGAAGTGAAAATCCTAGTAAAACATGATTTGTTTAGCAGTAGTACATATTGAGCATAAACTTGAAACCAACACTTGCAAAAAATAATTTAGAAGGTGATCAAAATTGAAATTCTATAGGAAATAACTATAGAAATTCAACTATTTAAGGAGGAGACAAACCTTATAGATTTTGAACTTTCATAGCCCATTGCAATTTTCCAAGAGTGTGGCATTAGTTAACTGAATTGTTCTGCAATACAAGAAGACTTGAGGTGTATAAATATTAAGGCCACGAATCAACCATTTGTAAACATCAAGCATTGAATCACTGAAATTGACCTGCCATGAGTTAGAAGCCACAAGGGGGAAAAAAGAAAAAGGCTCACGAAGGCTTGTCTCATCAGGAATCATGTGAATGAGTGAGACAGAAATAAAGCAACTTGGAGATGAAGCTATAATGGCTTTCCAGTTTCCACCGTCTTAGTCCAGTAGGGCAAGTGGAATATATGTGATCAATTTCTTTTACTATTACAAACAAGTTTGCTCCTTTAGAGATTTTTTTTTTCCATAAATAGATTATCAGTTGAACTTGAAAAAGAAACTAGTTAAACCATAAATTGGTTTTATAATGTTAAATGTACAGAAAATGAGCCCAGAATGTGTAATTATTTATGGTACCTTCCTTCATAATTTAGGGCCAACAGGTGCATGAATTTTTTTTTTTTTTTTGAGAAACAACAGGTGCATGAATGAAACGAACTAGTTATACAACTTATACTACACAAAACTTTAGTTAAAAATTCTGCAGAGAAAAGAATAAAACCAAATTAACAATAAGTGACATTAAAAAAGAAACCAAAAAAGATATGTTTAGATGGGAAAGAATGAAACAATGATAATTAACGGGTTCTAACTTCTAACATTGATATGATTCAAACAAGCAAGTGTGATTTCTTCAAAAGTGGTTCTGACATACAAGGGAAATTAAGAGCATTATGAGAGGTGTGAGAGATTAACTTACAAGCATTTTCCTCAGTCACACAAAAGCTAAGCCAAGACCCCAAACAGTTGTACTGTGTTTCTCTTGGCTACCTATCGTGACTCTTATTCTCAGCAACATATTTTAGGAGGGAAAATATAATGAGAAAGAAGCTGAAAGTGGAAAGGGCAGTGATACGAGAGTTGAGAAACACTTTTCAATATTATTATTCTTAAGTCTTAAGTAAACGTTGTACTCAAAAAAAAAAAAAAAAAAAAAAAAAAAAAAAAAAAAAAAAAAATGTCTTAAGTAAACGACAGAGTATATGCTCAATAAAGAAAGCAAATATTGGATCAAAAAAAAGAAGAAAAAGAAAGCAAATATAGTTATATATTAATTATATGATACTTACGGATCAGATTAGTATGTGTTAACATAAATTTAGTAGAGAAGTGAGAGACCAAAGAGCTAAAACAAAAAGAAAATTCAGCAAAAGAAAAAAAAAAAAAGCTAAAAAAAGAAAAGAAAAAAGATTGGAGCTAAAGAAGGTTTTGATTTCGAGAAGAATATGATTCGTTTGCTTATTTTATTTATTTATTTATTAATTGTTACTAGCTATGTGTTAACATAAATTTAGTAGAGAAGTGAGAGACCAAAGAGCTAAAACAAAAAGAAAATTCAGCAAAAAAAAGAAAAGCTAAAAAAAGAAAAGAAAAAAGATTGGAGCTAAAGAAGGTTTTGATTTCGAGAAGAATATGATTCGTTTGCTTATTTTATTTATTTATTTATTAATTGTTACTAGCCATTTGTAAAGATTCGAGGAGTTGACTACTTTAGAGTTTAGAGTTTAGATTACGCATGCCTATGGAATCTTGACACGGTTTTATCTGTTATATACGTTTTTATTTTTATTTTTTTTAATTTTTTTTAAATGGGTTTAAATAGAAGTTAAAATGAAAATTTTCAAAATTATTACAAGTTTTATAAAAGTTTTAATGTGACAATAAATGTAATTTGTGGATTTCTTTTTTTTTGGATTATCCATGTTTTGTGTGTGTGTATATTCACACGATCATGCATTAGATTAGGGAATGGATATTCAACTTCTGTTATACTTTTGATTATGTACATGCTTATTGCGCATCATAACATATTGAGTTAATCTGGTGTATAACAAGTTTGCTGTCATCAATTTTTCAAGATCGAGCAACGAATTGGACAAAATGGGTATCTAACACATTCCTATTTCTGTAACTTATAATATTCCTATCTCTTGAGTATGTAATGTTACTGAAAACATTTTTCGCTCTGTCAGAATTGTTTTCCATTGTTTATGAAAAAAAATTTACTATAATTTGTGTTTTTCCAAAATCTCAAATATAGAAAAAGGAAAAGTTAACAGATGCTATAATGGCATTAATTAGGACAAAATTGTCTTATGTCATTTTCACCCAAATTATATAGCCTTATGCCCCCCTTCCCAAACTAATTAGGGAAATGCACCTCTTTTGAAACTCGACTTTCTCAAAATCGAGTTAAACCTTATAGTGACGTTTTTAAGGACCTATAATGGTGTTTTGTAACTCGAGCTCCATGAAATCGAGTTACAAAACGTCACTATAGGTCCTTAAAACGTCACTATTAGTCCTTAAAAACGTCACTATAGGGCTTCAGAATTTTATTTTATTTTTTTTTCAACTCCTTAAAAATATCACTATAGGGCTCCAGAATTTTATTTTATTTTATTTAACTCGATTTTGAGAAAATCCAGTGTTGAGGTCTAAAAAGATCACAGTGCCCAAGCCCAAAGAAGTGAGCCAAGCCCAAAAGAAAATAAGCCAAGCCCAAGGAAGCAGGTGCAAGGGGACCACGAAAGAGAAGAAGTGGCAGGCCCAAGAGGCTTGAAGCCTAAAAGAAGCATCAAGAAGGAAGAGAAGCCCACGTCAAGAGATTGAAGAAAAAATAGATAGGATCCTCAGCGACCACCAAGAGGCGCGGATCCTCCTAGGCGCATAAGTAAAGTCAAAGAAAGATTAAGACAGTTCGAAAGAAAAGGACAAAAAGAAAAATAAGAAACAGAGTAGAAGCCACAAGCGCTAGGCGACCCAACAAGAAAAGAAGAAAGAATCAACGACCTCTCATGGTGTAAGTGGGAAGTGCCTCGGGGAACCAGAATGGAGAAATACGAAAAAGGGAATGGCAATGGACGACTTTCAAACCAGCAGAATGGGATTCCACTCGGCTGGGAAAAAAGGCAAAAAGGAAGAACTGCCAAACGGAGGGATCGAGAAAGGCGTGACCTCAGCATATCCCGAAATAGGTAACCAGCCATGGACTTTCAAAGAAGTCGAAGCTAAAAAGAAGAGAATGATGAAAATAGGGAATAGAACCTGCTGAGTGATGGGCACAATACATGCCCTGTTAACCAGAGGACAAAACAGGGGAACCAATGGTTCCCCTGGGACTCCAAAATATCACTGTAAAAGGGAGGGAAAGGTTGTGAAGAAGGCAGAGATTTTAGAGGTGAAAGAGCTATTGATAAAATTATGAGAAATGAGAGAAAACTCAGGGAGAGTTAATAACATTACTTCCTGGTATCTTATAAAAGCCACTATTGCACTTACTCGGATTAAAAAAGAATCAAACTTTGTAAGTCTTGAAGGTTAGAATAGCCATTCAAGACTGTAATTTTTGAGCTTGCTTGAACCTTGTATCATGTCTTGGTGAGTGTACTGTAACCATAACAAAGAAAATTTCAATGAAATATTTCTCACTGATTTAAGGATCCTTATAATGTTATTTTATGCCTTTGTTATTCTGATTTTTGCATTTACTTTGTTGTTTTGATTTGTCTTTCGATACAAATATCCTTACTTGTCAGTTTACATGTACTGTAGGAAGCATGTCATGTGCAATACTTGATTCTTAAACAGCCTGTTAGCTGCGGTGAATCAAAGCCCGGTCCATCAAACCACAAACTACTCGGCTCGGGATCCTTGGGCCTGAGTGTCACAAAAAATGCACTCTCACATCGAGTTACAAAAGAGGAGCATTTCCCTAATTAGTTTGGGAAGGGGGGCATAAGGCTATATAATTTGGGTGAAAAGGGCATAAGACATTTTTGTCTGCATTAATTAGGAATATTTTTAGAAACTTTTTATAGGAAGATAAAAAGTCACCAACCTCACACCTTTGGTGCGATGATAGTCACTTCACAAGTATAAGTGCTTGTGGGGTGTGAGAGGTAAGGATCGGGCTGGGTTCAAGTCTCCAGAGGGAACTTCACACAAATATACACTTAGATTAGGTTAGAGTAAAATTTTTATCTTGTAAAAAAAAGAAAAGTAACTAACTTTTTTGATAGCTTTTTATATTTTTCATAAAAGTGGTATTAAATTTTTTTTAAATAGTTCATTAACAAATGCTTTAAGGACACATATGAGCAAAATTCATATAAAAAAAATACAAAAAAAATATTTTTCCCTAAAAAAAAAAAAAAAAGAAAGTGTCCGATGGAGATTGGAAACCAACCCTTGCACATAGATCACACAATTAAAACCTCTTGTACCATTCATTAATTGCATTACATAACCACGTGCTTGTACTTGGCCGAGACAGGTTCACATCCAACGTACGTACCCTCTATCTTGTGGGATTGAGAATGAAGTTCATAAAGGCAAAGGGTCTCCATACCATTTTGATCTTGAAGTAGTAGTCAATCTCAATCACACTATAGAATAGAAGAAGATAGATTGCGATGTAAAGAGTTGGTCTCCAACGTGACATTGTCGTCCTGTCCCATGGTTTTGTACATGACGTTGATTCATTTCTTTTATAAGCTGGAAAATGCCAAATGAAAACTAATAAGTATCACTATTTATTTATTTTTTTTTAACAAACAAGTCTCCCATCCTACACATATTGAATTATTATAGGGAGGAATTGCGTAAAAGTGGCCCCCAAGATATTGGTATGTGATTTTAAATTCATGATCTTATTAATATCATGAGAACTTAATAACTACTAAGCGAGCCAACCCCTGGGGGTTGTGTGTCATTGTTTTATTAGTAATGTTGTATAGTGTATACATAATATTTTTGGAACAAATTTATAGCGATAACTTGTTATTGATGATTAAAAAAATGATATTAGTGATGAGCACTAAGTAATAAATTGTCACTTACGCTCTGTTTGTTTTTATGGAAAACATTGTGTAAAGATAGTTTTCCGTATTTTCTAATGTTTGATAGCATTAGAATAAATGAGTTAAAGGAAAATTATATTTAGTCAACATAAAAAGTATGGCTTATTTTAAGAGATTGTTTTTCACTTTTTTTTTTTTTTTTTTTTGGTGGAAAACAACTCTATCTCACAATAAGCTAAATAAGAGAAGTTATGAGATTATTTTTCAACTTATTTAAGGTTGCTATTAAACATAAGAATATAAGATAGTTTTATGGAAAATATTTTATGGAAAATAACTGATTTTCTAGAAAACATCATTGCCAAAACAAATAAAGCATTAGAATTTATTATAAAATTGTTATGAAAATGTTGTGAGCTTATCTTAGTATACTCTTATATTTTATAATAGGAAAACAATAAAATTACTATAAGTATTACTACATAAAGCTTACATGTGGTGTTTCTCCGAAAAAAAATAAAAGCATACATGTGGTAATAAATGTTGACCACCTCGTAACTGTGTTTCTAAAAGAAAAAGAAAAAATCATAATTGAATATTTACCTCTTTATGATTAGTGACATATTAATTTGTAAGTTTAATATAATAAAATTTATAGTCCCTACTTTTTATAATAAGAGAAATGATATGTCCATAATATATTCATAACAAATCTTAAGTGACAATTTGTTTTTGGTTGTTACGAGTATGCAAAAAAGTAATTTAAGTTGTGAATTCAAATTAGAACCAATAATAATTTAATAATTACGATTAGTTGTAAAAGTGTTGTAAAAATATTATAAGCATCACATTTCTTTTATAATATTCACTGGCGTTAACAAGAAAAATTGGACTTAATAAAAGCTAATCAGACAAGTCGACGAGATCTCGCCGTGCTAACTTGTTTCAAAATAATAGGTTGCAGCCTTGCACCTCACCACCGAACATGGACATGTTAGATGAGATCTAACAACTTTGTGTTATATGACTCATATTCATTATATTATATTCTTTTTTTCTAAAAAATAATTAAAGCTAAATTTTACTTTATTCCTATCGCACCCTTTTTTTTTTTTTTAAATTTTATTGCTGAGATTATTCCTATCACACTTTATCACTATAAGCCATATAGTTTATCTCAAATCCCCCTTTTTTTTTTCTTTTTTTTTTTGAAGAAATAATTTATTTCAAAAGCACTAAAAGAAAGACAGTACAAAGTTAACCTCCTTCAACAGCACCTGACCCAAAAAAAAGGAGGAGCCAACGAAGTTGTTAATTTTGTTCATTCCAAACTAAAATTTTTGTAGCAATAAGTCAATTGGTACAAAATCGAACCCTATTTTTATTATAGTATTTTTCAAAACTTATTGAAATTTTGGCAATAGATATTTCAAACAGTTATATTAATTATTTCAATGTATATATTTTTTTTTATACAAATTATTTCAATGTATATTAAAAAACAAAAGAGAGGGCTAAACTTGATCTTATATAGTGTATGACATAGATTTTTATTATATAGTATATGATATGGTATAATTTGACACATTTATTAGTATAAATATTGTTAGGTTTTAAGTTTTAGAGTGTCTAAGTGCTATCAAGATTGCTGCTCGAGGCTAAAATTCACTGTACAAAACTTTGTTGCTCGACCCCTACTTGATCAATTAAGAAGTAATAATGACAAATTGAAACTTAGGATTACAAATTTATTGATTTAGTGTTAGCTCATTAAGTGATTAGGCTTTCGTGTTAACAAGTCAAATGTATCAAAGTAAACCCTAATACACGTCCAAAAGATTTTTTGAGCTACTCTCATATAGTTCTAAAAATTTTGTGCCTTTTTCTTTCAAAAGCTTGTACTAGAGATCATTCTAAACACAATTTAAACCAGTGGTGTTGAAATTGCTGCAAACTAGTCATCATAAGTACTAGATCTGAATCTTCAAGAGGACTCTTGAACTTGTGGACTAGAGGTTCATGTTGCTACATCTCTATAACTGAGGAAGCCTGTGGACTTAGAGCTGCATTTGGTCACATTAGTAAGTTTAACTAGGAATAGGGTTATTTAGTTATTGTAAAAACTTCTAATAAGGTAGTGAATTTGTTCACTTTGGGATTGATAAGGTCAAGTGCCTCTAGGGTTTTTACTGTGGAATTTCTATTCTATTGGTTTTCCCTGGGTTAACATATTCATTTGTACATTTAAATTTCATTGTGTTTTGATATTGGTGATTGTTTCATTAACTAGAGACAATTCATAATTGATCGAATTAATAACTGTTTTGACAAGAGCTTAAAAGCTAACTAATGTTTTAAGGATTAGTTAATATTGTCAATCAAAGAGATCTAAAATTTTCACAATTTTAATTAAAATCTTTTGAAATTTAACGTTTGATTTGAAACTATTACAAATTATAAGGAAATTATCAAATTTAATAAAAATTTTAAATGAATGTTAGCTATGTAACGTAGAGATAGTATACTCATTTAGTAGAATTTTACTCAAATTTTATTATATAGTATATAATATGATGCTTTCACTTTTAAAAAAGAAAAAGAAAAAAGAGAAAAAAGAAAAATAATATCTTTAAATTTGAAACTAAGAGAGAAATAAAAGGTAATTGAAGTAAAGTCAAAAGTGTGATATCATTGGGAACGAAGTTAATATTAGAGGTGAAAGCTCGGATTTGTGTAAATACACAAGAGCTTGTTTAGACCTCTAAATTAAAATTACGGGTAGATAACTTTTACTCTAACTTATACTAAGTGCGGAACAAGAGTAAAGAAGCGTAAACAACCGTTATCACTACCCTAAGCCATATTCCTCCATTACCAACAATAAAAGAAAGTTTAAGAGTAGGGAAGAGAGATGCAAACACAAGATAACACCGAGACGTGTTATCTAAGAGGAAATCGAAGAACTAGGCGAAAAATCTCTCCATGACCCTCCAAGTTGAAATCGATCCACTAGAGAATAAAGTTAGAGTACATGAATAACAAAAGATCCTCCAAGCCTAGTCTACCCTATGTACTTGAGCCCTCCAAGCTCTTGCTATCACCTAACTTCTCGGAACCTTGTCTTCTCTAACTTTCCGGATCCCGTAATTTATCCCGATTGCATCTGCTAATGAATGGCTCCTTCCAATGCTTCCGAACAGCACCGAAATCTCACTTTACAGTCAGAATGAGTGTGGTAAGTGTTTGGGCTATCAATCTCTCAAGGATGTAGAGTTGGAGAGTAGAAGTTGAGGAAACCCTATGTAGATGATTGTGGGTATAACAATCTCTAACTCTCAAGTGTATTTTTTAGGGTTTTTGATAGGTGAAGAATATATTGACCCCTTATGGTAAATTAACCAAATCAATTAGCCAAATTAATTAATTAAGTCAATTAACGTGCAATACGCGTGGTAGTACAAACAAATCACCAACTAAGTAAAATGTAGCAGAAAATAAAGTTGACACAGTGATTTGTTTATGAATGGGGAAAACCTCCAAGGCAAAAACCCCACCAGGTGAATTTAAGGTCACCACTCCCGAGAATCCATTATTATCAAAACAAACGGTTACAAGTAAAGGAATCCAAATACCTTATACCGACCTACAGTTGAACCCTTACCCCAATACACAATTGGACTTGTAATGTAGTGACAATCTCTCCTTTCAATGCACAGCTCCAAGTATGTGACTAACCAATAGATGCACGGATCTAAATACGTGACTAACACACCAGCTTGAGAAGGATGTAGGCTGCAAAGTTTTTCAGTTCATCCACACGATGAAGATAAAGAAGCTCCTTGGTCACAAAACCCTACGTCATACAATGCAGCAGCTTCTTCAAGAGAAAGATAAACTAGGGCAAATTGTCTCCAGTCACAATATGCTTACAACTACAAGTGCAACAACCTTTGCATCCAGTGAGACGACCCTTAAAATAATCCTTATATATGTCTAGAGTTGTGAGAAAAGAAAACCTAAACGCATAGCTTGGATATACGTGAAAATCATATCTGAAAAACTGATTTTGTAATTCTCGATAGATACAGCTGTCAAGCTTATCTGTCGAGCTTCACATTTTAAATCTCGATAGATACATATGTCGAGCTATCTGTTGAGCTTTAAAGAACAGCACTTCTTCACTTGATTCTTGGACAGATTCGCATGGCTTCAATACTTGGACTTGAACTCTTGTTCCTTGAAGTATTAAACACATCCTAAATCTATCCAATTACAAGTAAAGTGCATTTTGTCAAAAGATTAGCCAATTCTATATGACATATGTTCTTAACATGATCCACATATGTCCTAACAATCTCCCCCTTTGGCAATCCATGATAAAACCACAACAAACAAATAAAATATGAGAGAAGTTATAAAACACTCAACTCATACTCACTTGTTAAATACAATAAAATCTACCCTAACACAAACTCTTGAAAATTTTTGCAAGAAGAGAGTTCATGGCATGGAAGATTTAGACAAGCTGTATTTCTGAAACACTTTAAACAAAACTCATCAAGGCATCATAGTGTGAAACAGAAATAAAAGATTACATACAATAAGATAAGAAGCATGTGTATAAAGAGAGAAAAGAAACAACACATGGAGAGATAAGTGAAAAAGTAATAACAACCTTATCAAATATATATGTATACATATATATAGATCAAATGAATACAAGGTTTGCTATCACTAGGTGGTCACAAGACCAATGTACAAGAACAAGGAATCTAAAAGATAAAGAAAAGAAAAAGATACAAAAGTCCTCACTACATCTCTCAAAAAGATAACCACTCCCCTTAACAAAAATCTCCTATACTAACTCTCCCCCTAAGTACATGACTACTCTTATACCCAAAACTGCTCCCTCTTTTTGTCACAAATGACAAAGGACAAGTCACTCAAGCAGTCATATCCTCATCACCGGAAGAGCTAGCATCCTCATCCTCATCATCATCATCACCATCGGAGTCACCATCATCATCCTCGTCCTCAAATGCCTCTAGAGAAGGAGAGGGAGACGCTATGAAGCCACCAAGGTGAGCCTGTCATCTTGCAATACGACCGACATAGGTGTTCACCTGAGACAAATGTTATCACCATATTTAGGAACCTCGAACCTTTTGCAAAGCCCGAGCAATGGGTGTTTTGACGTTCACCCTAAGATGAAGGTGTCTCACAGAAGAGAGACATGAGTTCGTCTTTAAACACAATCTTAAGATGAGGACAATCGGGGTAATCAAGATGCGATACCCTTGGGATGTGTAGCACCTTGGAGATAAGCTCCAGAGTGACTACTATACAGATACCTTGAACAAAAGTGAGAAAGCGAGGTATGGAGTAATTAAATTTGTGCATATTGGAGTAAAACTCTTGTATGATCACAAAGGGACAGCTGACCGGGATATCACAAAGGGATTCCCAACCCCTACTGTTAATGACAGTGGGTAAGTTAGTATTGGAGAAATTCGAAAGGACGACTTGGCATTCCGAATGAATGCCACGTCTAGGAAAGTTCTCCTAAAAGTCTTGATGGGCTTTATCATCATGGAACCTGACATGAGAAGGAGTAGGATTAGAAGAAGAAGATGCCCCGAAATGAAGAGGGTTTCGGGACGGAGCAGACTTGTGCTTAGGTGCCACGCGCAGACTATCCGAAAGAAAGAGAAAGAGAGACACGCAGAAGAGTACCAATCAACAATAATATCAAAGAGAAAGAAAAGAATGGTACGTATGCATGAAAAATGCATAAACGTATGACATGCAACAATAAAAACACCATGGGCTTAGCCCAATCCAAACCTATCAGCACACAAGACTTCAACATATAAAACACACATCCAAATGCATGAAACATTGTGAAAATGCAAATGTGATGCAATGCATGAGCAAAAGGATCATTTAAACATAACCTAACCCAAAAATTTTACAAATAACTCAACAATTTTGAAAAACCCCAAAAAAATTTCAAAACCCAAAAACTTAGGACAAAAGTATGAAATGCATGATAAAAGAGAGAAAATAGATCATACCAGAGGTAGAAACCAAGGATTAGACTGAAAATCAAATGGGGAAGGTGAAGAGGTTGAGGGAAAAGTGTTTGGGGAGGTGAAGAGACAGTTTCTATTGAGAAAGATCGGAGAGAAATGAAAGAAAAATCGTGTTGAAGCTATATATAAAAAAATGTAGCTCGATGGATCGAGAGCTATCGAGAATTTGTTAAGCACTAATTCTTGATAGATAAAATCTGTCGAGGTGCTGTCAAGAATCTATCGACGGCCAAGAACCATGATGGACCGAACAGCTATCGAGAAGCTATCAAGCAGATAGAAACTTTCTCGATGGATCGAGAAGCCGTTGAGAAGCTATCGAGACAAATTTTAGAAAGCTTCGATGGATTGAAAATGCAATAAGATTTGCCGAGAAAGCAGTCCAAGGGTCTCGATAGATAGCTATCTGTCGAGAGCTATCGAGAAGCTGTCGAGATGGGCAAAAACAATTTCTCAAAGAATAGAAAAACACAAACATGAATGCAATCAAGCATGCTACCCAACCAAAGATTCAAACAATATTTTAAGCTTTCAAAATCATCTCTCAACAAGAAAAAAGTCAAGCATTTAGATCCAAAACACACACACATACACACACACACACACACACACACACACACACACACATATACACATTAAACAAGTCTAACCAATTTTATATTTCAAAAACTAGTTAAGACAGTTTAGAGAGTATACATTAACACATGTATTCCTTATGATGGCTAAATCACATCGTACTTGCACATGTATCAAAAGTAACAAAGAATTTTGCGTGTTGTGTGTGGAAACATCGCAAGATTACATGAGTGTCTACATGTTATGACGATTTGAGATATGAGAAAATCAATTTAACTCACACACAATCATAATTGCTTGATGAGGACTATCACATTTGAGGTACATCCTATAACTCTCATATTTCCTAGAAGACACGCTTGCAATCATATATAAAGCATTTTGATTCTTTTTGCTTTTTATTTTTCTTTGCATATTTTTCTTATGTTAAGCATATCATGCATTGGCATATAAGAGAGAGAAAAGAAATACCCAATTATGTTAAGTTTTTGACATTGCATTTTTGTTATGCCGAAGCATATAGATGTCATTTCATGATTAGCGAGCAACAAAGGTGAGATGGTTATTTATGCCTTTCTCTTAGGATTTTCTGGACCTTCTCATAAAAAATATTGATATGAGTGTTAAGTACAAGAGATTACCTAATCTTACTCATCACAAACAAGAGTCACAAACCTCACTTGCTTAGTTGTGCATAGAGATGCTCATCTAAGCTACAAAAGATACAAGGTTTAGAAAACTTTGTTTCAATGGCCATCCAAGGTACACAAGTACCAATATACACAAAACATACACTGTTTTTGTATTTTTCTGGTTTTTTTTTTTTCAATTTTTTTGTTTTATTTATTTTTTATTTTTATGAAAAACAAAATAAAGCAAAACTGAAAACAAACAAACAAAAACATATTGAACAAAGCATAGCATAAAAACTAGACTGACTCAAAAACAAAAAAGCAAAACACACAAGTAATGCCAAAAAAAAAAAAGAAGGAGAGAGAAAAAGAGACTAGATCACTTAGAGCCTTTTTCTTTCCACACCTTGGAAGAACCTTTCCGTTTAGCAAACACTTGATCCGGCGGTGAGGGGGAAGAATTGAAACCGTTCAAGTTCGAAAGGAACATGAGGGTTTTGAGAAGATCTCCAAGAGGAGCAAAAGAGGATGGAAACTGATTTTGAATCCCGGATGAGATCATATTGTTGCTCTGTTGAGTGGCTAACCACTTATAGCAATTAGGTCAAGTATGTCCAGTTAGGGACGGACCCAGGATTTTAAGTTAGGGGGGGTGGAGATAAGCGGAAAAAAAATAATTCAAATATGCATCCATATAGCATTAATAAACTATCAATCAAGACAAATACCCAAAAATCATTGTTTCTTAATATATTAAGATACAATCATCTACTAACAAAAACAAAAGATATGAAACACTATTGTTTCTTTATACAATCATCTATAAAAAGGGAACTCGACGCTCTTTCAAGTCTTCAAAATCATCTATGATTGAATCCAAACTAAATGTCGAAACTATATCCTTTTCAATGTATAACATTAAAGAGTCCGTCAAAAAATCATTTTCCATTTTGTTTCGAATGTTAGTTTTGACAACTTTCATAGCTAAAAATGCTCGCTTTGTAGTAGCAGTAGAAACTGGAAGAGTAAGCACAAGTCTCACCATTCTATAAACAAGTTTGTAGTGTTCTAAATTTCTAATTCTCACTAACCATTAAGACAACCCAGATAAACTTTTCAATTCTTTGAACTCTGGATCCTGGACTACATTATGCTCAAAATGATAAAGTTCCTTCTTCAACACTTGTTTGTAATAATCTGTGAAAACTTGTAGATAGAAATTCTCTACCAACAAACAAAGATCATTACTTCTGAAAGATTTTAATGCCTCTCGAGGTTCTAAAGCTAAGCTAAGCCTAAGCAACTCCATTGCATCTTCATTAAACCGATAATTTAGTTCTTGTAGTTGAGAATCTATTGTAGCATAAAAAATATTTACTCGATGATGCTCAATTGTAACGTTATCTTGCTAATTACGAGCTCGACCTCGCCTCGAAACATAACGAGGATTCATATCTAGGACATCAATGCAATGCTTCTCACAAAATGATATCACAGTGGTGAGTAAGCCATTCCATCCATCATCTCTAAAATTTTGGATAAGTGCTTTAGTAGATGAAACTAAATGCATGACATTTAAAATGTCTTGAGATTGGCTTTGCAATGCTTGACAAAGTTTATCAGTGATCTCCATAGTTACCTTCTCAAGATGCAAGATGAAGACAAATTCAAATGAAGTTAAACCCTCATAAGCTAACTCTGCTTTTGCCTGATGTTCTCCATCAATTGCATCATCAATTATATTTTGTAAAACTTCAACAGTTGAAGTAAACATCCTTAATAAGATAGAAACTGATCTAAAATGTGAACTCCAACGTGTTTCTACAGGTCGTTGTAAAGTGCCAATTTGATTAAGTCCATTTCTAGTCTCAAGCTCTTCAAGATCAATCAAATGTGCTATTTCATTAGCATTGACAACTTTCAATTGCTCATTGCGCTTGCATGAAGCATTAACAGTTTTGATAAGAAAAAGCAATGCAAGAAAAAAAAGACTAATGGTATTAACTTATTTTGATGCTTTTACTAATGTCAATTGTAAGCAATGTGCAAAACAATGGATGTAATAAGCATATGGGCAATCATTCAAAATCAAAGCTTGTAATCCATTCCACATACCTCGCATGTTGGTTGCTCCATCATATCCTTGCCCTCGAATATTTTGTATATCTAAGCAATGTTGAGATAACAAAGAATATATCCCCTTCTTTAGAGTCAAAGCTGTAGTGTCAGCAACATGAATAAGCCCAAAAAAACGTTCTTTGACAAAGCCTTCTGCATCAACATATCTAAAAACCAAAGTCATTTGCTCTTTCATGGACTCATCACGAGCTTCATCAACCATTATGCAAAAATTTGCATCACCAATTTCTTCCCGAATGGCCTTCTTCACTTTGGCTAAGAAAACATGTAGAATTTCCTTTTGAATCCTTGGTGATGTGTAGGTTGCATTTTTGGGAGCTTTTTCTATTATTTCAACAATCTTCTCATTCCAAAAAGTCACAATACCCAATGATTCAAAAAAGTTCCCACGATTTAATGAACTACAACTTTCATCTCGACCTCTAAAAGCTATAGCTTGAAAGGCAAGATATCTAACAATAAAAACTATGGCCTTCAATTGCAACCGATTATTTGCAATTTGTTCAGTAGTGAAATGATCAATTACCCTTTGTAAATGCTGCCATTGGTTCATCAAATCCTTACACTTTTGCTTGGCAACTCTATGAGCTGAGTTAGGATCTTTTCCTATATGACTTTGAAAATAACAATCTTTGCCCCTAACCTTTTTCCAATTTCTAAATCCACCAACAGTGAATGTATTTTGTCCCACAACCCCATTTGGATTATTAAAGACAAAGCAGGGTAGACAATAAGCTGCATTTGTCGTAGGAGAATATTCAAGCCATGTTGAATAATATCCATACTAAGAAGCTTGAAAGCTACGAATGCGCTTTCCACTTTTTTTGTATGTCTTTAGAGGAAGTTGGTGCAGACCTTTTTTAATGTAAGCCCATCGAATTTCATCATGTTGATTAACATGATATTATCATATTTGTTTGTGTGTTCCGAGATCATAATCCAAAGAATCAAAATCGACTCTTTGAAATTGTTTTTGAGAAATTGGAACATCAACATTTTCCGAAATTGGGAAATGCACATTTTCTAGAATTGGAGCATCCACATTTTCTAGAATTGGAATAGCAACATTAGTTGTTGGCAATCCCTCGTTGACTTTGGAAGAATTTGAACATTTTCTTTTGAAAAAATTAAGCATTGTAGTTGATTTTTACATGATCTACAAATAAAATAAGAATCACCATTATTTTCTTAAATTTGTGTAACAATTTTCTATAATATATGATTTTTTTTTTCTTTTTGTATTTGGTCTGCCTTTATTTATGTCTTTGGATTGTCTCCATCTTTTTGACACTAACCCACTAACCTAATGAATCCCACTACCGACACTATAAATTTATTCCCTGCACTACTAACAAAAACTTTTCTTAACTTTACCCTTTGTTTTTTCTGTCACTTGCCCGTTGCCCAACTCCACTTGTCCCTATTATGCCCAACTACCAGTCAACAAAGAAAAAACTAATCTCTACAAACTCTACTCTCTGTCTCTCTCTCTCTATCTCTCTTATCTATATAAACAAGAGAGAGAGTCACAAACACAAAGTGACAGAGTCACAAAGCCAAAAATCCAAAAAAAAAAAAAAAAACCACAAGCAGCAGCATAAAGTCAATTCACAATCACCAACATCAATTTAGTTCATCACTCATCAGTAAAAACACAAACATGAAACGCCACAAGTCCACAAGGCACAACACAAGCACAGTTTCTACTTTTTATGAATCTCAGATTCTCAGATCACAAAGTCACAAACATTTTATTAGGTTTTGAAGAAAAAGATAAGAGTAAATACCTGTGAACTGTGAAGGCTAGAGCAACGAAGCTGGGCTGGGCAGATCAAGCAACTGGCGGTGGCAGCGGTAAGTGGGTCTCGCCGGCATGGGTACTAGGTAGCAACTAGCAAGATCAAGATGGGCTCGCAAGCGTCACGGCGTCATGGACTCATGGCGACACGGCGTCATGGACTCATGGCGACACGGCGTGGGCGTGGGTGAGTGGGTCTCTCTCACTCTCTATCTCACCTCTCTATCCTCTGTCTCGCCTCTCACTCTCACTTTCCTTTCTTTTTTTCTTTTTTTCTTTTTTTTCCTTGATTTTTTTTGCTTTCTCCGTTTGGTGTTAGACTACTAACTACTGAGAGCTAAGTGTTTTTTTTTTTTTTAATAGATTTGCTTGGGTCATGGGCTCCTGGACTACCAGATGATGGGCTAGGGGGGTTCATGATTTTTGGGAGGGGGGCCCGAGCTAAAAACTAAGGGGGGCCCAAGCCCTTTTTTTTTTTTTTTTTTTTGAAAATTTTACCTGCTCAATTTTTTTTTTTTTTTTGGGGCCTAGGGGGGCCCAGGCCCTTTGGGCTCAACGTGGGTCCGTCCCTGTGTCCAGTAGCTCCATAGTGATGACAAAGATGCTACTTCTTCTATTTAGACTTTTGGTTGTTGCTTTTCTTAGCCCTAGAGTTTTTAGTCTCTTCCTTATCAAGCTTAGGGGTTGCTCCTAAGATAGATTTACCCTTGTCTATATTCTTGCTAGCTAAAACAGTTTTCACATCATTATTCTCAGATTCAACATTATTAGCAGGTGAAACAAACACAGTAGTACTAGAAGAGGCAATATTAGAGGAAGAGAAATCATATCCCAAACCGATTTGATCAGAAGCAGATTTTTGAAAGTTAAGCATCTCATCAAGTTTTGCACTTGAAGTCCTCTCCAACTGAGTTCTAACTTAGAATATCTTTGCTTCAAGCTTCTTGGTTCTCTAAGCCAAGAAATTGTTCTCAAACCGCAATGCTCCAATGCTCTGATTAGCTTCATCAAACTTTGTGGAGATTTCTTCTCATTCAAGTTCCACATCACTGAGCTTCTTGGTTGCCAGCCTATACAATTTCTCATGCTTTTCAGAGACCTTTTATAATTTTGCATAGGCTGTATGGATGTCATCCTGTTCATCCATCTTCTCAAACTTAGACTCCACCAAGTCCTCTTCTTCATCCAATTTTTCAACAATCCCCTCAGTAGGATTCACAGTGGCAGTGAAGGCATTTGAGATTCCATTATCATCATTATTCGAATCATCTTCAAGCTCGGTGTTACTCAAGGTAGCAACAAGGGCCTTGCTTTTCCCAATGGTCTTGAGATAAGTTGGATATTCTTGTTTCATGTGTCCAAAATCTTGACATCCGAAGCACTTTGGTTCGGAGGGAACAGTGTACTGACCGCCATCCTTAGCATCCTTCTTTCCTTTATCTTGGCTCTTGAACTGTGAAGAATTGGATTGCTTTCGATCCTTGTCAAATTCATTAGCATTGTCATTCTTCATGAACTTTTTGAACTGCTTAGTGATGTAGGATTTCATTTTAAAATCTTCATCGTCTGAGGACTCATCTGTGTCATTGCTTTTGACCTTCAATGCCATGCTCTTACCCTTGCTCGATTTCCCAATCCTAGTTAAACCCAATTCATAGGTTTGCAAATTGCCAACCAACTCTATCAAAGGAATTTTGTCAATGTCCTTTGATTCCTCAATTATGGTGATCTTGGCATGGAATCTCTCAAGTAGAGATCTGAGCACCTTTCTAACAATCTTGGGTTCGGGAATGGTTTCCCCAATATTAAAGGCAGAGTTCACTATGTCCTTGAGCTTGGCATAGAACTCATAGAATGACTCATTCATCCTTCACCACCTTAATCTCTTCAAAGCTTGTAGTAAGCCTTTGAAGTTTTGAATCCTTGACAACCTTGGTTCCTTCATAAGTTGTCTGGAAGATGGTCCATGCTTCCTTCGCAGTTTCAGTAGAGGATGTCTTCTTTAACTCTTCATTCGCGACCGCACTGAATAAAGCATTCAATGCCCTACTGTTGAAGTTAGCTGCCTTGATTTTTGCATCATCCTAATCAGCAGGTGCTTCCTTTGGCTTGGTCCAGCCAATCTCCACAGCTTGCCACATTTTTTCATCTAATGACTGCAAGAAAGCTCTCATACATACTTTCCAGTATGCATAGTTAGTGCCATCAAATAAAGGAGGTATAATCCTCTATCCATGATAATAATAGTCAATGGGTCACACAACAAAGATTAACCCTAATCAGAGTGTGCCTGCTCTGATACCACTTAATAGGCCAAGAATATATTAACTCCTTATGGTAAATTAATCAAATTAATTAGCCAAATTAATTAATTAAGTCAACTAACATGCAATACGCGTGATAGCACAAACAAATCACCAACTAAATAAAATGCAACGGAAAATAAAGTTGACACAGTGATTTGTTTACGAATGGGGAAAACCTCCAAGGCAAAAACCCCACCAGGTGAATTTAAGGTCACCCCTTCCGAGAATCCACTATTATCAAAACAAACGGTTACAAGTAAAGGAATCCCAATACCTTATACCAACTTACAGTTGAACCCTTACCCCAATACACAATTAGACTTGTAATGTAGTGACAATCTCTCCTTTCAATGCACGGCTCCAACTACGTGACTAACCAATCGATGCACGGATCCAAGTATGTGACTAATACACCAACTTGAAAAGGATGTCAGCTGTAAAGTTCTTCAGTTCATCCACACAATGAAGATCAAGAAGTTCCTTGGTCACAAAACCCTACGGTGTACAAACGCAGCAGCTTTTTCAAGAGAAAGATGAACTAGGGCAAATTGTCTCCAGTTACAATATGCTTGCAACAACAAGTGCAACAACAAGTGCAACAACCTTTGCATCCAGTGAGACAGCCCCTAAAATAATTCTTATATATGTCTAGGGTTGTGAGAAAAGAAAACCTAAACACATAACTTGAATATACGTGAAAATCATATTTGAAAAACTGATTTTCATAATTCTTGATAGATACAGCTGTCGAGCTTATTTGTCAAGCTTCACATTTTAAATCTCGATAGATACATTTGTCGAGCTATCTGTCGAGCTATCTGTCGAACTTTAAAGAACAGCACTTTTTCACTTGATTCTTAGATAGATTTGCATGGCTTCAATACTTGGACTTGAACTCTTATTCCTTATAGTATTAAACACATCCTAGATCTACCCAATTACAAGTAAAGTGCATTTTGTTAAAGGATTAGCCAATTCTAAATGACCTATGTTCTTAACATGATCCACCATGTCCTAACAGTTTTCTCTCTAAAAACACTCTTTACAATTTGTGGGTAATAAGGGTATATATAGTGTGGATAAAGACGTGGTAAAACAAAATCTCACTTTTTGCCAAACAGAGAGTTTTGCGAGTCCTTCGTGGGTTGGCCTTACCTGCAAGACACTCGAGAAAATCTCCAGCCTGGTATGACTCTTCATCTTCTAGTCATGTGCTCTACACGTGGCTCTTTTGCGGGTAAGCTTCTCGAGAGACACTCGCATAAACCACTTGTTCATCCTTTGAAGCTTGAGTCTTCACACTCTCACACTCATCCCTTACAATTTGAAACCCACATACATACAGGGAAAAATGATTGAAGAAATTTACAATTAAATTTGGCATGGAATTAAAGCTAACACAAAATAGTTGTAAATCACAATTTTACAATCTCCCCATCTGGCTATTCTATGACAAAACCTTGAAACAGACTCTAGACTTAAATGTGAGTTTGAGAACATAGGCAAAACTCACTCACACCTAATTCTAGAAGTTGTGAAGCACTTGTACCGTACACACCTGTATCTTGAAACACTTGCATATACAACAAACTTTCATTAAGCTCACAATAAGTAGAACACAAGGTATGTATAAGAACAAGTATGTTAGGGACATATTTATGTAATTGGATAATCCTTTGACAAAATGCATTTTACTTGTATTTGGATAGATATAGGATGAGTTTAGTACTTCAAGAAACAAGTGTTCAAGTAAAGTATTGAAGTCATGCAAGTCTAACCAAGAAACAAGTAAAGGAAGTGTTGTTCATCAAAGCTCGACAGAAGTCTCGACAGAATCCTTTCTATCGAGAATTACTGTTGAAACTAAACAGAAGTTTGACACAAGCTGTATCTATCGATAATTACGAAATCAGGTTTTTCAGATATGATTACACGCATATCTATGAGTATTTATGTAGGGTTTCTTTTCTCACAACCTTAGACATATATAAGGATTATTTCAAGATCCATTATAAGGTGATGCAAGGTGTTGCAATTATTATACATGCATATTGTGACCAGAGGCAGAAATTGCTCTAGTTCATTATTCTCTTTGTAGAAGCTTCTGTGTCTTTATGCCAAGGGTTTTGTAACTGAGGAGCTTCCTGATCTTCATTATTAATGAATTGAAGAATTTTGCAGCCAATCTTCCTCAAGTTGGTATGTTAGTCACGTATTAGGATTCGTGCATTGAACGAAAACATTGCCGCTACAATACAAGACTAATTGGGTATTGGGGTAAGGGTTTAACTATAGGTTGGTATTGGGTACTGGGATTCATTATACTTGTAACTGCTTGTGATTGACAATAGTGAATTCTCGGGAATGGTGACCTTAAATTCACCTAGTGGGGTTTTATCTTGGTGGTTTTCCCCATTCTTAAACAAATCACTTGTGTCAAATTTAATTTCCGCTGCATTTATTTATTCGGTGATTTGTTTGTGCTATCACACTATTGCATATAATTTGACTAATTAATTAACTTGGGTAATTAATTAATTTGCAAAGGGGTCAATTCATTTTAACCCAACAAGTGGTATCAGAGCAGGCACAATCTAATTAGGTTTAACCTTTGCTATGTGATCCATTGACTCCTGTTTGTCATGGATAGAGGATAGTCTCTTATTATACCTCCTTTATTTGATGGCACTAACTATGCATACTGGAAAGTACGCATGAGAGCTTTCTTGCAGTCTTTAGGTGAGAAAGTGTGGCAAGCTATGGAGATTGGCTGGACTAAGCCAAAGGAAGTGTCGGCTGATTGGGATGATGCAAAGATCAAAGCGACAAACTTCAACAGCAGAGCATTAAATGCCATATTTAGTGCAATCACAAATGAGGAGTTCAAGAAGATATCCTCAACTAAAACTGCTGAGGAAGCATGGACCATTCTCTAGACAATCTATGAAGGGACTAAGGCTGTTAAGGATTCAAACCTCCAAAGGCTTACGACTAGCTTTGAAGAGATAAAAATGGAGGAGGATGAGACGTTTGATGAGTTCTATGCCAAGCTGAAGGACATAGTTAACTCAGCATTCAATCTTGGAGAATGGATTCTTGAACCCAAGATTGTGAGAAAGGTGCTCAGATCTCTGCCTGAGAGATTCCATGCCAAGATCACTACCATTGAAAAATCAAAAGACATTGACAAAATTCCTTTGACAAAGCTGGTTGGCAATTTGCAAACCTATGAATTGGGTTTGACTAGAGTTAGGAGAGGAACCAAAAGTAAGAGCATGACACTGAAAGTCAAAAGTAATGAGACTAATGAGTCTTCAGATGATGAAAATTCCAAGATGAAGTCCTACATCACTAGGCAGTTCAAGAAGTTCATGAAGAATGCCAATGTGAAAGGCTTTGATAAGGACCGTAAGCAATCCAATTCTTCATAATTCAAAAGTCAAGATAGAGGGAAGAAGGATGCTAAGGATGGCGGTCAGTATACTATTCCCTTCAGACCAAAGTGCTTTGGATGTCAAGGTTTTGGACAAATAAAACAAGAATGTCCAACATATTTCAAGTCGATTAGAAAAAGTAAGGCTCTTGCTGCTACCTTGAGTGATACCGAGCCTGAGACTGAGTCAGATGACAAGGGAATCTTGAATGCTTTCACTGCCACAATGAATCCTATTGAAGGGATCGTAGAAGTAGTGGATGACGAAGAGGACTTGGTGGAATCTAAGTTTGAGAAAATGGATGAACATGTTGACATCCATACAGCCTATGCTAAGTTGTATAAGGTTTCCGGAAGCATGAGAAACTCTATAGGTTGGCCACCATGAAGCTAAGTGATGTGGAGCTAGATCGAGAGGAGCTCTCTACCAAGGTTGTTGACGAAAATTGTTAACCAATGTTTAACAATAATTGTCAATTTATGTTTAACAAACGTCGTCAAATTATGTTTAACAAATATTGTTAAATTATGTTTAACAAACATTGTCAAATTAGTCAAATTCGTCAAACATAATTTCACTCATAGGCCTTTTGGCGTATGAGTTTTATTGATGTGAGTAATGCCCATTCAAGATAATGTATCTCTTAATTACAATCCCTTGTTTCAAGAGAAGACCTTTTGATTCCAACCATGTTGTCTTTGTACATGAGTTTATTTATTTTTATGTTTAAGGGGATATGTGTTTTTATTTATTTATGGCTGCACCTAATGATTTGTTTAGGTTGCGTGCATACCCTTGGCGGGGATCAAGCCACTTCGTAGTTCTTAATTTGAGGTCTTAGATTCAAAATCCTCAAATTGATTTTGCCCAATTTAAATGATGGATATTTAAGTCAAATACTTTGTATTTAATTAAGCATCGACTTAATTTTGCTCTTGGGTGAGATAATTGGTTTTAATCTCAAGGATAAGTCAAGGACCATGTTTTTATGGAAATTGAAACAAGAATTTCTCTTTTTGAGAAGTTAAAGTTCCAAGCAATTTTCCCTTTCTTTCATTTGCTTCTTTGTAGGAATTTTAATGATATTTTGATTGAGGTTTCCAAATTTAATTAAGGGAAAGAAAACTCCTTTGAAGCAATTTTTTTTTTTTTTTTTTTTTTTATGAACATTAAGAATTATAAAATTTCCTTAAATCAATTTTATGATCATTTTATTTTGAGAATAATTAATTCCAATCTTGATTAAGAGATTACGAATTCCAAAGAATTAGTCATATTGGAATTAGAATTCTCATTTTATTCAAGGGAATCAAGGACTCCATTAAAATGGTAGAGTCAAGGACTCCATAAATTTAGTAGAGTCAAGGACTCCATTGATGGGGTAGAGTCAAGGATTCCATTGGGGTAGAGTCAAGGATTCCATTGATGGGGTAGAGTCAAGAACCTCATTGATGGGTAGAGTCAAGGACTCCATTAATAGGATAGAGTTAAGGACTCCAATTAATTTGGTAGAGTCAAGGACTCCATTGATGGGGTAGAGTTAAGGACTCCAATTAATTTGGACTCCATTGATGGGGTAGAGTTAAGGACTCCAATTAATTTGGTAGAGTCAAGGACTCCATTGATGGGGTAGAGTTCAGGACTCCATTAGTTTAGTAGAATCAAAGATTCCAATTAGGAAGAACATTACACCACAACTTGAGAGAATTTTTATTTGGTAATGTACAAATAGGAGTTATGAGTCAAGGACTCGTATTTAAAGCTTCATGTATGGAGTTAGGAACTCTCCATGAAACCCGATCCTATTTGCATTACCAAACAAAAATTCAGATTTGAGAATGAGGGAGAGAGAGATTTTGAGAAGAAAAGGACTGATGAAATCCCATACACAAACCTATGCTGTGCATTCTTCTTGTGCTTGATGTCACTCTATCTGTTCGTGCCTCTCTTTTTTTTTTTTCTCTCTATGTCTTTGTTGTGTATGTGTACTTGCTCTCTTTTTGTGTGTCTATCTACCCTTTTTTCCCTTGCTGAAGGTCCCTTTAATTTGTAGAGGAATTGGGAAACCGCTTTCCCCTATTTTTTCTGTTAACTGATCGAATCATGGCCAAAACTGCAAGGGAAGTGCAGTATTTTTTTCCGGGCCATTAACTTCTTTCACGTTCATGCCATCACCCACTTTCAGCTTTTTAATTTTTTAATATTTTATTTGCTCCTTCCATGGCCATCTTTTCACTCTTTATCTCCCTTTTTTTATGGACAATGGCAGACTTGCTTTTTGATAATGCTATTCCCCTTTTCTTTAGCCCTTATTTTTCTCACTTTAGTTCTTTCTTAGAGGTAATGGTAGACTAGCTTATAGGTAGTTTGTTTTACTAGTTTTTTTGACTCATATGATTATTATTATTTTCTTAACGTGTCAACCCTTATTTTCGGGTGAGGTACATTTGTTATAATGTGTATTTTTTTTTTTTTTTTGGTTTCAACAAAGGTTGATAAAGCAAATCAAACCATTAGAGCACTACGATTTGAGAACAATTCCTTGGCTGAAAGGACCAAGAAGTTTGAAGCAGAGCTGTTTCAAGTCAGAGCTCAATTGGAGAGGACTTCTAGTGTAAAGCTCGATGAGATGCTAAGCTTTCTGAAAGCTGCTTCTAACAAAACCGATTTGGGGTATGATTTCTTTTCTCCTAATATTGCCTCTTCTAATACAATTATGTTTGTCTCACTTGCTGATAATGTTAATTCTGAGAACAATGAATCTAAAATTGAAATAGCTAGTGAGAACATAGATAAATCCAAATCTATTCTAGGAGCACCCCCTAAGGTTGAAAAGAAAGAGACTAGAAACCCTAGGACTAAGAAGGTAGACAACAAAAAGTCTCAACTGAAGAAACCACATTTCTGTCATCATTGTGGAGCTTCAGGGCATACTCGTCCAAATTGCTATAAGTGGTTAGCCACTCAATAAAGCAATAGTATGGTCTCATCTGGAAACCAGAATCAGTTTCCATCCTCTCTTGCTCCTCTTAGAGATCTTCTCAAGGCTCTCATGTTCCTTTCAAACTTGAACGGTTTCAATTCTTCCCCCTATCCTCAAGATCAAAGGTTCGGACAAAGGAAAAATTTTTCCAATGTGTGGAAGGAAAAAGACTTAAAGTGATTCAGTCACTTTTTCTCTCTCTCTCCCCTTATGGTTATACAATACTTGTTTTTTTTTGTTTTCTCGTTTTGAGTCAGTCTAGTTTTATGCTTTGTGTGTTTTTCTTTCATGTTTTTGTTTTGGTTGTGTTTAGTTTTACTTTATTTTTCTTTCATAAAAATAATAAAAAAATTGAAAAAAAAAATACAGAAATAGTGTAGTATGTGTATATTGGTACTTGTGTACTTTGGAAAGCCATTAAAACAAAGTTTTCTAAACTTTGTATCTCTTGTAACTTAGATGAGCATCTCAATACACAACTAAGCAAGCGAGCATTGTGGCTCACGTTTGTGATGAGTATGATTAAGTAATCTTTAATACTTAACATTCATATCACTCTTTATGATGGGAAGGACTAAAGAAATCCTAAGAGAAAGGCATAAATAACCATCTCACCACTAAAACCCGCCAATCATGAATAACATCTGTATGCTTCGGCATAGCAAAATTGTGATGTTTTGGCTTACATAATTGGGTATTTCTTCTCTTTCTTATTTGCCTATGCATGATATGTTCAAAAAGAAAAAACAAATATGCAAAGAAAAACAAAAGCAAAAAGAATCAAAATGCTTTTAAATATGATTGCAAGTGAGTTTCTAGGAGATGTGGGAGTTATAAGATGTACCTCATAGGTGATAGTCCCCATTAAGTTGTTATGATTATGTGTGAGTGTATTTGACTCTCTCTAGTCTCAAATCTTCATAATATGAGACACTTATGCACTTTTGCTATGTTTTCACACAACACGGAAACTCTTTGCTACTTTTGATACATGTGCAGGTACAATGTGATTTGGCCATCACAAGAAATACATGTGTTAACATATGCTCACTAAACTATCTTAACTTGTTTTTGAAATATAAAATTGGTTAGACTTGTTTTTTGTGTGTATGTGTGTGATTGGATCTATGAATGCTTTGCATATATGTTGAGAGATGTTTTAAGAGCTTAACATGTTGATTGGATCTTTGTTTGAGTAGCTTGCTTGTTGCTTTCATCTCTTTGTGTTTTTCCCTTCTTGAAAAACCT
Source organism: Quercus lobata (assembly GCF_001633185.2). Lineage (NCBI taxonomy): Eukaryota > Viridiplantae > Streptophyta > Magnoliopsida > Fagales > Fagaceae > Quercus > Quercus lobata. Next base: position 21,627,730 of record NC_044904.1, on the reverse strand, counting down.
TCTTTCTTCAAGCTCGACAGCTTCTCAACAGATCCTCGATAGATTTTTTTATCAAATCCTTCTTTCTCTTTTCTCGATAGATCTTGACAGATTCTTGATCCATCGAGATTTCTGGGTTTCTCCTCGATAGATTCTCGACAGCTTCTTCGATTCATCGAGCTAAATTTCTAAGCTCTCTATCTAGCCGATAGCTTCTTGATAGGTACTCGATCCATTGAGGTGATTTTTTGTCGTCGACAGATCCTCAACAGTACCTCGACAGATTCATTTCTGTCGAGATTTAGTGCTTGACAGATCTCAATAGATACCTTGATCCATCGAGTTGCGTTTTATATTTAAAGTTGAGGTGCGATTCAGACTTCACTTTTCTCCCTTTCTCTTGACAGATCTGATTCTCTCTTGCCCTAAACCTCTATCTCTCACTCAAATCTCCTCACCCACTCATATTTCGGCCTAGATCAAGCCTTAATCCTCTAGTAAGTGCTCTTATACCCTCATCTTTCATGCATTCATGCATTTTAGACCTAGGTTTTGGGTTTTTGAAAAAAATTTGGGGTTTTTGATATTTTTTGTGAAATTTTTGGGTTGGGTTGGGTTATGTTGTTTTGATGTTATATGCTCATGCATTACATTCTCATTGTATTATAACAATATTTCATGCATTTTAAATGTGTGATTGATTATTATTGATTGTGTGCTGATATGTTTGGATTGGGTTTTTACCTATGAAGTTTTTAAATTTTGAATGTCACATGTTCATGCATTTTTCATGCATGCGTATCTTTTCTTTTCTATTCTTTGTTTCTAGTTATGATGTGTTATGTTCTCTTTCTCTCTCTCTCTCTCTCGGATAGATTGCGCCATGGCATCCAAAGTGCGTGAATCCACTCCGACTCAAAATCCATTTTAAGGTTCTTGGTCTTCTTCCTCTGATCCTATTCCTCCCCTCCACATTTAGTTCTGTGATGAGAAGGCTCGAAAGGACTTCTGAGAGAACTTCCAAAAACGTGGTGTTTGATAGGCCAAAAACGAATTGACCCTTTGTGATTGAAGTAATTAATTAATTAGCCAAGTTATTAATTAATCAAATTAACATACAAAGACATGGTAGCACAAACAAATCATCAATAAATTAATTATGTAGCGGAAAATAAATGACACGGTGATTTGTTTTCGAATGGGGAAAACCTACGGCAAAAACCCCACCGGGTGATTTTCAGGTCACCACTCCCGAAACTCCACTATTATCACAACAAGTGGTTACAAGTAAAGGAATCCCAAGTACCTTACCAACCTACAGTTGAACCCTTACCCCAATACCCAATTGAACTTGTTCTATAATGACAGTTTCCCCCTTTTGATGCACGACTCCCAAGTACATAACTAACAAATTACGTGGATCCCAATACGCGACTTCAATCACCAACTAAGAAGGTTGTTGGCTGCAAAGTTTTTTAGTTCATCCACATGATGAAGATCAAGAAGATGCTTGGTTACAAAATCCTACGGTGCACATACACAACAACTTCTTCAAGAGAAAGAGATAAACTAAGGGCAAGAACTTCGTCTCCGGCCACAATTTGTTTGAACAGAGTTTGCTCAATGCTTGTGCAACTTGTGAACTATTTGATGGCCCTTAAATAACCCTTTTATATGTTTAGGGTTAGGAGAAAAGAAGACCTAAACACATAATCATGGATTCCAAGAAATCAGATCAGAATTCTGAATTTCTTAAATCTCGACAGATAAGCTGTCGAGCAGGTGTCCAGCCACGGGCTAAACAGCTTCCTTAAGTCTCGATAGATGCAGTTGTCGAGCCAGCTGTCGAGACTTAATGAATTTGCACTTCTCAGCTTGTTTCTTAGACAGACTTGATGACTTCAACACTTGATCTTGAAACCTTGTTTCTTGAAGTATTTGAACATATCCTTGAACTACCCAATTACAAGTAAAGTGCGTTTTGTCAAAGGATTAGCCAATTACATAAAATCATGACATATGTTCTTAACATGTGAATCACATATATCCTAACAGCATTCATTCGGAGCGCAAGGTTATCCTGTCGGACTTTGCTGACACTCCTTTCCCTGTTGTCATTCGGACTTAGGGTTGGGAATCTCTACTTGAGAGACCCATGTGGTGTCCCATCGTGTTTATATAGGAGTTTTACTCCAATATACACAGTATTGATACCTTTGTACCTTGTTTGCCATGACATTCTAAGGTACACGTATTGTAGTTACCCTGGATCTTATATCCGAGATACTACACGTTCTAAGGGTAGTGCATCCTGACTACCCCAACTGTGAGCATCTTCGAACTGTGTCTGGAGACGAGCTTCTCTCTCACTTCTGTTAGACTCCTTCCACATGGGGTGGTAAGCTAAACACCCTATGCTCGGGCATTGCAAAAGGCCCGAGGTTTCTTAACATGGTGATAACATTTACTCTTACTCCTTTGTCTCACTATAACTCCATTACTGAGCCTCGCGCTCACTTTCTTTTGTTTCTTCTAGAGGACCTCTCTATAGACTTCCTTTTTTCACTTCATCACATCTATTCTAGATTTGTATCTGGATACGGCTATATGTGATAAGCCCATCTTTCCTTCGGCTATCACACGTATCCTTCGACACTTCTCCATCCTCATTCCTAACTCTCCTTTCTTCACCACCATAGATGCCATTAGCACCGGATCTGTTCGGCGGAGCGAGGCCCAACTTCGATTGAAGCGGCCACGTGTGGAGACGGATGATCTTGCGGCTTTTGCTATTCCTCCCTTTTCTTTGGCTCCTTCCATCTTTGCTCCTTCTTCTTCGGCAGTTGGTGTGACCCTAGAGGCCATCATGGCATAGCTTCAGCGGATGGAGGCTGACTTTGGTGGTCATCTTGACTATCTCACTAATGAAAAATGTCAAATAAACACCCGCATCAATTGCATCGCCCGTCGACAGGCTCACCTTGGTGATTTCGCTCCTTCCCCATCTCCTTCTCTAGAGGCTTCGGCGGATGAGGATGATGATGCTGGTGATGATGATAAGTTAGTATAGGATTTTTTTTTATAGGGGGAATGTGTATACTTTTTGAGGGATGTAGTGAGGTTTACTTGTACTTTTCTTTTCTTTCTTTACAGTAGCTTCTTGTATACCGGTCATGTGACCATTTATTTATAACATACATTGTACTTTACCTTTCATATATATGATGATGTATGTTTTTCTTCACCTTCTTTTACATGTGTTTTTCTTTTTTCTTTTTATGCACATGTTTCTTTATGTATGCAATCTTTATTCTTGTTTCACACATGATGCCTTGAGTTTTGTTTAAGTGTTTCAGAAAGACAGGTTGTGAAAATCTTTCATGCTATGAACTCTCTTCTTA